>NC_133618.1:112747364-112879864 GCF_048593235.1 Sminthopsis crassicaudata
ACTGGATAAAAGAGGCAGTGTGAAGGCTAACCATAGTGTTGAACTAAACAGAGGGATTACTCCTGGGTTTTGCATCAGTTGTTATCTGCTGGGTGGCCTCACTTGTCAAAAAAAAAAAAAAAAAAAAAGTTTAACGGGCAAACATTCACATGGGCACATTGAGAAAAGAAGTATGCTTAATTCCATCAAAGCTCAGAAATCAGCCATTAATTTATTCTAACCTTCGATTGTTGGTCATTTGTGAAAAACATCTGGCCTTTAAATCATAGGGACCTAAACAGAAGCACAGCTTTGAATATTGCAAAGTTACAGGTTTGCTATTATGAAGAGGGACTAGCATATGTATAGATGTACATCTGTGCATAGATCTTGATAACCCCATGTTCATAGCATGTGCATATTATATCTTAATTACACTAATTTATAACTCCATGAAAATATTCTATTGAAACTAGTACATGAAATTTACTTTAAAAATTGAAGATTATTAATTTGCACTTTTAAAAAGTTTTGCCATTTAGTATTTCTCATCCTGTTAAATGTGATGTTTCACAACCTTGCTATTTATAAGTCAGAAATGGTTTCTAATAACATCAAATTTCAAGGTAGCAAATATATAAAAAGCTTTCAGGAAAGACATACTCTATTTTCCATGTGGCTAAGTAATTGTTAAGATATTTGTTTTAAAGCTGGACTTAGACACTCCTGACTGCCCTCTAATTTGATATGGCGGGTCCAGATGATTTTATTCAGAAACTTTGGTAGGAGAATGCAGTGAAGGAGATAAATAATTTTGCAGCCATAAGCACATTGCAAAGTATGGAAATGATTCAGTCATCTTTAACATAGTGAGTAACATTATCCAGTTTATTTCAATTTTGTATGGGTTTAAAACTAGCTATAGAATAGCACAATGTCTGGGATACATTTAACCATTAGAGAAAGCCTTAAGTTGGCAGAATTCCAAGTTTTGAAGATGTTAAAATAATACTAAACCCAGATCGTGGACCTGCAAAGTGGTATTTTTGCAGAATGAACTTTTAAATTACAAAGGAAGCCTCTGGGGAAAACCCACTATATTCATTCATTAGAGTTTGAATTTTAGAACAAAATAGGGGGGAGGAGCATAGTGTTATAATATAATGTGGATATTTGATAGACACAAAATTCAAATTTGTAAGTATTTTTTAAAAAGATAAAGAGCCTAATGATTCCTATCTATTTAAGAGAAATGTGGAAGAATTTTAGTACTTTGGGATAAAAACTTTATTGAGGAAGGACTCTTTCCTTTATACTAATTTCTTTTTGTCATAGTACCAAGATGCTGTATTTTCCCTTCACTGACATTTTAACTTTCCCACAGCCCTTAATTATTACAAATTAGCAAAGATCAAAAGTATCCCTTATAAAGGCTTGGATCTGCTGTGAGTAATAATCATCATTCTAAAAAGTTCACTTCTTTTTCTGCATATTAATTTAACTAGGGAGCATATTTAGTGAGATATTTGACTACTATTATTTACTTGTGCTTTGTGTATTATTTTCATAAAATAGTAGCCATGTTTCTAAAATGTACATTTAAAATGCATCTAAAAATGAAAGGAGCCTTAAGCTAAAGTCATATGTAAACTTCATCTAACTCATCATTTCAGAGACACTGATGTCCAAAGTACTGCTAGAATAGTAGAGATGAGAGGGGAATAACTTTAAACAGCTTGTGAAATGTAATGTTTGAAATGGTTCTTTGAGAATGTGCAGATTATGGCTTGCATAGTGACTCTTCCCAGCTTTCTGGGAAAATGAGCTGTTGACATTCTTTTGGGTCATCATCCAAGATAGGAGGGCAACCACAAGGATTTAGCAGATAAATTCATCCAAACAGACCTTTATCCATTTCATTGCAGCTCAGAAACATTCATATCGAATAGCAGCATTAATGTATCCTATTTAGTCCTTCAAAGTGAGCCTTAAGTTAAAAAAAAAAAAATGCAAAAGGAAGAAAAAGGGAAAAAATCAAATGGTCAGAGTAATAACTTCTTTAGGTTTTTTAAAGAGATCATTCATTTATATAATTCTGTGATAAACCTGTTTTTCTTCGATAGTTTCAAAAATTGAATTGAGATTTTACCTAATGAAAATAATCTTTTGAATCATAATCATTTGACTTTATATGTATGTATATGTGTGTATAATGTATTAGTTGTTTATAATAGCAAAATGTAAATGATTGCTTTCATTTTTCATTTAAGTATATTGAAATATTTTCAAAATGAGAAATAATGCAGCTCAAAATTGTTTAAATCTTGGATATTGTATTTCAGTTGTTAGTAACATTGAGAAAGACAAATCTGACATTGATGAGTATGCAGTGATAGAGACAACTGAAAAGATTCCAAGCTGTAAACATGCACATAAATATAATAAGTGTGTTGGATAGATATAAGTACTTAATTATAAATGGAAGGGGAAAAAAAAAAAAAAAAACTTTGACGCAAACTAGAAGGATACTATAGGCTGAATGTGAAGCAGAGGTTCCCACAATGCATTGTGCAGACCTAGGGCTAACAAACACCCTGCTGCGTTGAAAACCCCCCAAAAAGACAAAAGCACAATGAAATAGAAAGCTTACCACCGGTAGCTTTCAAAACGACAAACTAGGCAAACTATACATCTCCACCACTCCAATTTTGTCAGAATGCTAATGAGCTTGCTCTGATCTTTACTCGGCTTCCCGTGTTTTCTACATCTTCAAGGACCACATGGCGCTAGCAAAATAAAGACAACTAAATGAGAATTTCGAATGCTTTTTGTGTTAGGACCTGGTGCTTTTCAGTTGACGCACTCGTTGAATATTCTCAACTTAAAAGAGTACAACAGGGGGTTGGGTATGAACTTTTTAGCAGGGGGAAATTTGTACAAAAGTAAATTAGTGTGATGAGGAAAATATGAGAAAAATTTCTGATTAATTTCCACTCCATAATATCAATGACACCTTCAGCCCCACTCATACTCTTCTAACAAGAGATGCTGATAAAAGATGAATGATTCTGTGTTGTTCACAGTGAATGTTTAGTGGTTTTTTAATAGCAGCATTCTACATAAAAGGCACCAGGAAGTACTCCGCATTAGCAGTTGAGATCACTAGTTAATAGGATGATGTCTTTTAGCTTTTGTCACAAGATTATTAGAAAGGTTGGGTTTCTGTTCTCATCATTGCATAGTTTGGAGTGCCTATTGAGTACAAGTGCTAAAATACAGGTTTCTCAGTGTTGTTTCACATGTAAAGCAAAAAGCCTTTTAATGCAACACCTTTTACTTTTTATAAACCAGGTGATTTTGTTATTGATCTCTTATCTGTCTTTTTTTGCTGCACTAAATACTTGAAGTATTCTGCTTTTTCAGTAGGCCCTTGATGATATTTGTATGTATTCTTTATCCTTAAAAACAGTGAACATCTAGGCAAAACATTTAATTTTTTAATTTAGTGAATAACACAGTTTTTTAAAATTCCCTATCATAATTAACATTATAAAATCAACATAGAAAAAAAAAGTTTCTGCCTTAGTAAGCTCTGTATTTGACATATAATTAAAATATCATAAAAATAATTGTGCATTTATAGACAAAAATTTTTCCTCTTGCTATTTGTCTTACCTTTAAAAATCAACTCATTTGGGAAATAGAGAACAAACTCATGCATCCTTTCTAAATTTCTTTGAAAAGCTAAAAGGGGAAAAGGGCTGAAGAGGACATAAAATTGTACAAAGAAACATTTTTATATATAGAACACATTTGCACTTAGATTGAACCTGGATCTATATAGGTATTAGTACAGGTAATTTTAGAAGTATTATTATAGTAATATAATACCACTTATAGCATATGTTATTATAAATGCTAAGAGGAAATGAGATTTCTCCAAAGTAAGACTTTTCAAGAGCTTTTCAATCAATATAAAGAGACTTTTCGCAGTTTTTTCTTTGACATTTAACATAAATATATGTGATACTTAACTATACTGCATATGTTCTTAAATAATTTGTCATTCATAAAAATATGACTGCCACCTACCTGATTATATATCTGTATATACTTTCTGTTTCTTCTTGGTGTCTTATATTTTTGCCACAGTGACATTTTAAATATCATTGTATTTATACTGCCAACCCTGTGGAGGGGGAAAGCTGTAGCAACAGGAACATCTTGGAGAATAACTATAGATAGTTACTAAAGCCAAGAAAAAAAAATATATAGACTATCTTATAAATATGTCAACTCCATAATTTTCCTATATTAATTTGTGGTCCTATATTTCTTATTACTTAGTATGATATTTCTTTTTTTAGCAATATAGATAGCAATGCTTAACATTTCTATCATAACCATCCTTATTTTACTCTTTCCCTCTAAATGTTAATTGGACTCTTTTTTTATAGGTATTAGGTTTTTGTCCCTTTATCACTTATAAAGAGGGAAAGGATCACAATATAAAGAATACATAAAATAAGGTGAGGAATTTCTTTTGATAATTTATTTTTAATTCTGAAGAAAAATTAGGGATCCTTAATTACTATTAAATGAAACTTCTTTATGAAATAATTTGAGGATGCCACCTTTTTTTTACTTGCAGAGGTAAATACTAAATGGAGTTGTTTTTAGAGAGCTTTTCATCTGACTACTATTATAGGCTAAAAATGTAAAATGTATGAAAACAATTAAAATTATATCATTTTAAAGAAAACCTCCAGGTGAGTAATTATTTACCAGATCTAGAATAAATAGAGGTAAATTCATAAGGTGACAAGTAGAACCCTACACAGGATTTTTAAAAATCATGCATTAACACCAGAAAACTTAAATACATTGAGCTCTCATTCATTGTTCTATCTCCAACCCATTCTACACAGGGGCACTTTATAACTCAGAATGTGGCTTTAAGAATCTACCATGACAGTGAATTGACCTGAACCCAGCCTACCTCACAAGAGGCAGTAAACATTGATTCTGATCAATCACATGAAGGAATAGGACAGTGACTGGAGAAGAGTGAAATAAAAGACTCAGGGAGAACAGAAAACATGTACTGCAGTCAGAGCCACAAACTGAAGAGGAATAAGCATCGGGCTGAGAAAAAGAGAATTAGAAAACATAGCTGGTAGTAGTCCTTTTTCCTCAGAGTTTGCAGAGGCTAAAGAGCCAGGCCTGGCTGATACCCACATTGCTCAACATAAGAATAAAAAAAACCTTGCATCCCAAGACTGAGATGTTTGTGTAGGTAGCCCTGAAGAGGAGAGGAGCCAAAAAGTGAGGAAGGCTCTCATAAGGGAAATGATAGCAAATACAAGAGAAAAGCTTTAAGAACAGTAACATAAGAGATCAAGCCTGAATAAAAACCTAACTCACAAGCAAATAAACCAACAGAGAAGATCATAAAAACAAAAGAATAAGATCTAAAAGAAAAAAATACCAAAGTGCATTGAACCAGAAGGGAAGGAGGGAGGAAGAGAAGAAGAAAAGGAGGAAGGAAGGAAGGAAGGAATGAAGGAACGAACGAAGGAAGGTAGGTAGGTAAGTAGGTAGGTAGGTAGATAGGTAGGTGGGAGGAGGTTCTACAGAAGAAAAGCAGGAAAAAAAATGTTAAAAATGTCAATTCTGTATGAGCCAAAATAAATTATATGGTGCTTACATTTCACAAATTTAATAAGAAACAGCATTTTATATGCATTCAGGAGAAAGATCTTCAACTATGAAAGTTAATTCAAGTAACCCAGGATTTATTCCAGTAGGATTTGTTAGATGGAGATAGAGATAGATATATGTATATACAGATAGATGGATAGATTCCAAAAAGGAAATCAAACTGCAATTCAGGATGAACTTGAATACTGGAAACCTGAGCCTAGTCATCAATGAAAAAGGATGACATTCAAGAAAAGAGATATATTTGGATTGTTTCGGGGCAGGGGGAGGGCGGGCAAGAAACAACCGCCTGGAAATAAGTAGTTTGAATCATAAATCTGACACTATAAGGTAAATTTCCTATATTTTACAGTTGTTGTATATATTGAAGAAGAGGTTCTAATTTGAGCATTAAAACAGTTACTGCTAAAGTTATCCATACTATTAAATTCCTAACATTCATTCAAGAGGGAAAAATAACATTTTACTTCTGAAATATTTGTTTCGAATAGTGAATTTTTTAACAGTTTTGAAAACAATGAACCATACCTTTTGAAAGACTACAGGTTGACTGAAATAGAACCTAAGTATTCCTGTACTTTTGCTAAATGTAGTATTCTCTTGTGTGTGTGTGTGTGTGTGTGTGTGTGGTGTTGGGTTTTTTTCTAATTGTGCAACTACCACTTGATTTGCATGTTTTTACCAAAAAATGTAGAAATTGGACCAAAAATCAAAATTTTTTAAAAGTGGGTCCATGTATATAACAAATATGAGGGATAACAAGTGTTTAGCCCATGTGTTTTTTGGGTTTTTTTGTTTTTGTTTTTGTTTTTTTTGGTGACCTGCAATGATAAAAGATGTAGAAGAAGGAAAGACCCTGAATAAGATGAGTGGGACCCACTAGAGGATTTTTTGGAAGATAAGAACTAGAATTACACATAATAGAAGACTTGTGGTTGGGTTACAATATAACTATTGGAGATGAGATCCCACTTAAGTAACATCACAGATCACCAAGTATGTAGTATGGAAATAGGTCACAATGTCCTAATTCTGAGCATGCAGTAATAGTCTTTACTCAAACACTCAAGGAGATATATGATCTCATCGAGATGGATAGTTCTGACAATGACATAGGTCTTAATCTTACCATGCCCACATCTACCATATTGACTTTTGTCTGGGTCCTTTTGTAATTCTATTGCTAAGTACCAACCCAGTGTATTTAGATTTTTTTTTATTCTCTTCTGAATCTATCTGATGGTATTATTTTTTATTCTTTTTTTATTATAACTTTTTATTTACCAGATATATACATGAGTAATTTTACAACACTGACAATTGCCAAGCCTTTTGTTCCAATTTTTCTCCTCTTCCCCTCACCCCTCTCCCCCAGATGGCAGGTTGACCAATACATGTTACATATGTTAAAGTATAAATTAAATACAATATATGTGTATATGTCCAAACAGTTATTTTGCTGTACAAAAAGAATCTTTGAAATAGTGTACAATTAGCCTGTGAAGGAAATCCAAAATGCAGGTGGACAAAAATAGAGGGATTGGGAATTCTATGTAGTGGTTCATAGTCATCTCCCAGAGTTCTTTCACTGCGTATAGCTGGTTCAGTTCATTACTGCTCTCTTGGAACTGATTTGGTTCATCTCATTGTTGAAGAGGGCCACGTCCATCAGAATTGATCATCATATAGTATTGTTGTTGAAGTATGCAATGATCTCCTGGTCCTGCTCATTTCACTCAGCATCAGTTCATGTAAGTCTCTCCAGGCTTTAACTCACACACACACACACACAAACACACACACCCTTAGGTTAATTTGGCATAACCTTAAGGCAAAACTTGAATTCAATATTTTCTTGATTTCTTAGTCTGGCTATCTATTTCCCTATACTATCCATAGAATCCTCAAGTAGCCTAGCAACTTATCCAGAAAGAAATTAAACTCTGGGATAATTTCAAGGCAACTTCTTTCTTGGAGAAATCTGTACTCCAAGATATATAACACCCTGTGGTTAAGGTTATTCTCAGAAGATAAACATACTTTTATGGCTGCTGAACAAGAAATCTCCCTCCCTCTAGACCTTCTCTTCCTTGTCCAAGAAATTCACTGGCTTTCATCTCCAAGTAGGATGCTGCTCAAGAACTATTTGTACTACCCTCTTCTTTCTCCAAAGAATTTTATGCATAAAAAAAAATTTCCCTTCTCTTCTTCCTTAAGATCCGATCTCCAGATTTTCAAATTTTAGGTTGCTTTTCCTTGAAATGTCTCAGTGCCATAGCTACTACAGCTCTTGAGCTAGGAAGGTTCACTGTCAGGTCTCCTTACTTGAACTTCTGCTCAGGATAGCTGGTAACCAGAAACCCAAAGTCCACACTACTCTCTTAGGCTACCTGGAAAGATACCTCTGATTCATATCATTACCACACAAATTGCTATTAGCATTTCCTAGGGAAAGGAAACTGCTCATGGACACAAGTTCATAACTCAAGCAAAAAAGTAAATAGATTTTTGAAAGGTCCATGCTCCTGCAGTTTGTTTATTTCAACAATGAAAAAGATGTGAGAAAGAGAAAGAACAGCTCACTTTTATAGGCCATTGAGAGGGACAGCTGATTCTCTCTCAGTTAATTATTAGGAAACACTTCTAGTTTCTGAAATCCATTCAATATGGTGCCATGAGCATATGACTTCAAAAAAGATCTACTCCCTCTGATCTTGTCAGATCGATTGGACAAACTTATCAAAGTAATAAAGGTCTTCTCTACCCTTCCCCCTCCCACTTATATTATCTTCCCAGGTAAATATTTTCCATCACAGCAAATCAAACTGGGATGCTTCAAAGCACATTGGTTACATATTGTGTCTCCAAATCTAAATAACTATCTGGGGATGTGGGGAGCTCCATTACTTGTCCATTAGGCACAGTTCTTAATTGATTCCTTTTTAGTCATACTCTAAATGCTAATGATGTTTATGATGCCTAGTTCTTAGACATTCCCAAATTCAAGTGTTTTGAAAGTATTCACACTTCCCATTGTGGCAGGATTGCTCAATTTTTTTTGTGCTTTAAAAGAAAACTGTTATATTTAAAGGTGTAATGTTTTTTCTAATCCAAGTTCACAAACTCCCAGGAATCTAAGAAGAGGTTCCTTCCAAGAGATCCCATGTTAAGACCTCAATCAAGAAATTTCATTTACCCTTCTCCCCAAAAAAAAACTATTATACAAATTCAACAACTACAAATACACACACACCATCAAAAAAGAAAAGAAAAAAAAATAATTAAAGATAAAACAATATAGAAGAAAGGGGAAAAGGAGGAAAGACAAGAATGGAAGGAAAGAGAGAGAGAGCCTTCATCAGAGAAGCTTAGCCAAGGCATTTGGGACTCTGAACGAGATTTAGAGATTTGGCTAATTGGAAGTCAATTTTTCAGCCTCAAGTTAGAAACCACTGGATTCCTCAGTACAAAAAAAAAAAAAAAAAAAAAAAAAAAAAAATCCAAATGTAGATCCAGGGTGAATGCAGGGTTGATGAAAAATGAAGTTAAAGTCAACTGATTGAACTTCCACTCCAAAAGTAAAGATATTTGGGCGTCATCAGACTATTTTTGCCTTTTTTGAACTTGGAGTCTTTAAGGTCATAGACAAACTCCATTAAGTTAAGCCAAAGTAAAAGTAGCAATCTGGATTTGTTTTTTCTTTTTAAAAAATGTGAATGAATCCTGAAGATGACTGGAACACTCTAAAAGAGAGCAGAAATCAACTTCTTAGATCTCAGACAAGATTTCAAGATATAACCCATTATAGCCCAGAGTTTTACTTCTCCCACCTACCAAAGATTCTGTTCTCACATGGACTGGATTAAACATGAGATACTTTACTCCAAGAGTGCCACTTTCTCAGTTTATTTGAGAAGATGTAAGGACTTTTAAAAAGCTCATTAAAAAAAAAATCCAAACCTAACACTCCCTCCCTTACCCCCATACACATACAGAACATGCAGAATCACAGTATCTTCAAGAGTTGTGGAAGAAATCCCATCAAACTTAATACTGAATCTCAACTCTCCTTGACAAGTGGTCACCCAGCCTTTGCTTGATAACCTATAGTGAGGGGGAACTCATCTCCTCTTGAGGAACCATTCAACTAATGGACAGTTCTAGTTGTTTCAGGCTTTATTTTGACATAAATATTCCTCTACTTCATTCTTCCTGGTTCCACTGATATTGGTCAAAAACATAATTATCTTACTTCCGTAACAAAAATCTGAAAATGACTCTAATTTTCTTTCTTTTCGCTTAGTTTTTTATTCCCCAGGCTAAATATCCCCAGTTCTTTAAGCTATTCTCTTACATTTACCATCCTTGTCATCTTCTACTCATTCTGCAAGGTATCTTTGTCCTTAATTTGTGGTACCCAGATTTAAAAATACTGCTTCAGAAACGGCCTGACAAGGACAATGGACTGAGAGAGTAGCACCTCTTTACTCATAGAAAATGCAGCCCAAGGTCACATTGAGCTTGTAGACCATACAGATCTTTTCCAGGCAAACTGTTATGTGCCTATATTTCCTCAGTTTATTAGATTCAGTCCACTCCTCTCACCCATCAAGATTTATTGGGTATCTGACCATATCATCTTTAAACTCAAAAGTATGCCTTTCATATATATTTTTTTTCTTGGAGTGCTATTTAATAAACATCCTTGATTTCAAATCAAATGCATCACTCACATCTAAGTGAAACATGTTTCACATTCTTCTCATCTAATAGATTAGCAACCCCTGTCAGAAAGGGAAATAAGGTGAATCTGGCATGTCTTGATGAAGCTACACTAGTTATTTGTAATGGCTACTTTCTGTATGATATATTTGTTAAAAATCTTCTAAATTTTTCTTAGCAATCAGGCTTGTTGGCCAATGTTGTGAAAAATTCTCTTCTCTACTTTGAAAATCAGGATATGTGGCCTCCAATTTTGCAGGGCCTCTCCTGTTTTTCGTGATCTTTCAAATTTTACTGACAGTGCTTCAGTAATCATATCTACCAATTATTTCAACTTCAGGAGGAGGTAGGTCATCTAGGACAGTTAACTTGAATTTGCTGAAATAGCCTATCATCTCCTCAATAAGGAAACTGAACATGAAGGTGCTATTGACATTTAAGTGAGTTCTGCATTTCCAGAGTTTAACATATCCTATCCTCCAAACAAGCTTGTTGAACAAGTACTAAGTGTATCTTCACTGAGTTTGCATTCCAATTAGGATTCCACATAGGAAGCATATAGGTTATCTTTCTCTAAGGTAAGCATCTCATCAAGAAATTTGCCCTCGGGGGCAGTTAGGTGGCGCAGTGGAGAGAGCACCAGCCTTGAATTCAGGAGGACCCGAGTTCAAATCTGGTCTCAGACACTTAACACTTCCTAGCTGTGTGACCCTGGGCAAGTCACTTAACCCCAGCCTCAGGGGAAAAAAAAAAAAAGAAAAAGAAATTTGCCCTCACTACCCAGCCTGATCTACATACTCTCAAATTTGGAAATTCTCAATATGGGAACTCCCAAAATTGGGGCTTACAGGAGTTTCTGTGCTCTGTAATAGTGCCTTGATTACTACTGTATCTTGTTCAGAAAAGAGCCTTTATTAAGCCTCTCAACACAGATCTGTAATTATAAAATGAAATAAAACCAAAAGATATCCACAAAGCTGTAGTCTATGAATTCTCAGGCCACCTGAGTAAGTACTTGCCATTCCCCATGTGATTCTGACACAAATTATCAATAACAGAAAGACAGAGAGAAAGGAATGACAAATATCCTTATGACCATAGATAAATCACTCACTCTCTCAGTGCTACAGGCAGCTCTTTAAAACTGCGAGTTAGAGGACTTAAACCACCCCTAAAATATCCTAGGTCCTGACCCAAAAAGAAATAACATGTGCACCCAGACTCACAAACATGTGCACCTATATTATGAGACATATAAGGGAGCAATCAGTTCCTGCTAGAGTATCAGAGAATACTTTGTGGACATTATGACATTTGAACAAGACCTTGAAGGACAAGTCAAGGGATAAAATGGCAAATTGGAAGCACAAACACACCAAAAAAAAAAAAATCATTTCTAGTTTTTTCATTAAGTACATCAAATTTTAACAATCCAAATTTATAAAATAGGACAAATTAGCTTACAGTCATTCTCTTTACAAAATTGTATGTGGTAAAGAGTTCCTTAGATAGAAAGCCCTTGTTCACAATCATATTTGAAATATGATTAGATTTTTTTAAGATGCTATTTTTGCAGAACTCTATAGGAATGGGTCATTTATAGATAGTGAGGCATACCTATGTTATAATTTATACAGTTGGAAATTTAGCATTTAAAAAAACAAATTCTGGGAAGTTTTGTTGCTTTTTTTTTTCTCAGCAAGTTATCTGTGATTCAGAATTTAAGCATTTGTGCTGATTTGGCAGCAATATGTTTTTCTACTGAATGTGAAACCAAGTTCTTATGTTGTCACACTAACATCAAAATAACATGCTTTACTCTAGATGTTTTCCCTTTCCTTTAAAAAATTTTTAATTTCAATAATTCAATTCAGATTCCTTAATGTGAGTAAATTAGATATAGAAAATACAATGCTCACAGGTATCCCAAGTTCTGGACCTAATTCTGTCAATAATTTCATGCTATATCTAACTTCTTGCTAAATTATTTCCTCACATTTCTAATGAGAAACATAATTTTGACTTAAAAATGATAATAGCTATCTTACCATTTATAATAATTGTAACCCTATACCTCTCCTTTCAGTTCAGTAACAGAGACAGAAACACAGCTCAAGCCATCTTCCCTCTCTTTGGTGGGTCCTTGGTCATCACTCCAACTAAATCCCTATCATATACCTCTAATCCCACCTCCCATTTATCAAAGTAACTGATTTTTAGGACCTTCTTTATCACTCTCTAAAAAATACTATTTACCCCTTCACTATAATAGGGCAAAAAAAATTAATACAGTTTCCATGGAGACCTAAAAATCATAATGCTAATAACTATGAAATTAATCTTTGTAAAATAAGCTAGCTTGTTTCTCAAGAGACATTTATATTAACTGTATGTGAGTTGGGTTTCTTTTCCTAACTAAAGATTGATTCCAGTGACTCATTCTATAATGGCATGAGGATGACCTTGGGTTTTCAACTGCTGTTCCGGCAGAGTGCAAACTCTGGCAGGTTCTACCATGTTGGAAACACTGAGAGTATAGGCCTGGCAAAAGACTCTATGTCTTTCATCCAAGGACCAGCCTTAGCTAAGTTTGGAAAGCCTCCTTACCAGAAGGTTGGGCACTAGGTGATGATTTTTTTTTCTTGCCACAGCAACTTATGAAGACTTTCTCTTAAAACATAGGGGGTTTGAGATCAGCATTGATAAAAGCAGTACCCAGGCTGATAAAATTGTAGATTGCTGAAGTCTTAGGTTTTTTATATTTAGGATTTAATCCTATGATCTTACTACACACAGAGATGCAAAATAAATGCAAGTTTTATGGTTTAAAAATACATTTCTTTTAGGACTTGCAAGTCCATCAGTTTTAAAATTTTATTAATGTATTCCCAGTTTCATAATACCATCTTTCCATAATACGATACCATAACTTGATATAGCAATTGCCCAGGGATGGCATCAAAGAGAAGTAATTTTCTTTATTTACAATTCACAGAAAGTCAAAGAAGTGATACTTTCTACTATTAGATTAATAATCCAGTAAGTGCTACTCTAGAATGCAGTCAGGTCACAACTAGTTTATCATGATCTGTTTTAAACTTTTGCATTAAATAGTGATAAATCTTTTACTTTTGTTACTTTTAAAAATTAATGCCCTGAGTTTGAATTCCACCTCACACATTTAATATATATGATCAGGGAAATGGCTTAATATCTAAGTGACTCATTTTCTCTTTAAATATGTAAATCAAGGGAAAAATATCCACTGATCCTGATGGTTACTTTAAAATTGAAATAGTCCATAAAACAAAAATAGAGACTATGAATTTCCTTCAAGTGACTGTGAAATAGCAGAAAGAACATTGGATCTAGGAATCAAGAACCCTTTGCTTTAGTATCTCTGTCACTAACCAATTGAATGGCCTTGGACCACTATTTTTTCATACGTAAAATGAAGAGGCCAGCTGTGGGAGTTTATAACTATAATCTTCCTGGCAAGGAAACTGAGATAGGTGGATCACTGAGTTCTCAAGTTGGGAACTGTGCTGATCCTAGCACCAGTATAGTGAATGCCCCAGAAATAGAGAGCCACCAAGCTGCCTAAGAAAGGACTCAATCCAAAAATAGCAGTCTGTTAAAGCTCCTGATCAGGATTGAGATTGGACCTGTAAGGGATTACTACATATAAAAAAAATGAAGTTAGATTTTTCTCAAAGATCACTTTTAATTCTTTGTCTATATCTTTGTGTTTGATGCACACTACACACTTTTTTTGGTTTTATTTTTTTATGGGCAGCAATATGGCATAGTGGATAGAGTGCTGGACCTGAAGTCAGGAAGACTCATCTTTCTGAGTTCAAATTTGGCCTCAGATACTTACTTGTTATGTGACCATGGGCAAGTCATTTAACCCTGTTTGCCTTAGTTTCCTCATCTGTAAAATGAGTTGGAGAAAGAAATGGCAGCCCATTGAAGTATCTTTGCCAGAAAACTCCAAATTGAGTCACAGAGTCAGACCTAGCCAAATAACTACTGAGCTGAATATATATTTACATAATTTAATCACTGTGTGTATGTATATATATGCTATTTTTATTTTTCTCTATTCTACTTAATATTATATCATTAAAACATTTTACAGATATAAACATAATACATGTACTTCTAATGCTGAATAGATGTATATAGTATGTATTAATATGCTGTAGTTTGCATAATTGTGCTATTGTTTGGCATTTGGATTGTTCTTTTTTCCATTTGTATCTAGCACAATTAAGAATAGCTTTGTTCAAATGATTTTTTTCCGCTTGTCTACAGGTTTTTTTAAGTTATAAAAAAGTTTTTTGAATATTCTGAACATTTTTTAAAGTTAAAGCAATGTTCAAGATTCCAGCTTGAGATTACAATGAAAACTACTAAACATTACTGAAAGATTGAAGGAGACTGGGTTTGATTCATTGTAAAGAAAAATTTTTCTATCTAAAGTAGTTGTTACATATTTTATAGATTACTTGAGTGGGAAAGTTTAATTGCTGTGCTATTATATTAGGTGGCAGATCTAAATTTCATTTTCTGAGTTGGAAGTTTATGTTATTGTCTTCATTTTGATATGCATAGCCTGGTGATTTCTAGAATTAAGAACTTTGTATACAATTTGATTCAATAAATATTTATTAAGCACCTATACATGCTAATTGTTTGAACCTATTTCACAACAATAAAAATATATTTTTAACTAAAAGAAATTTAACTATTTTTTTGGCAAAAGTTTGTGTGAGTAGAGAGCCCTAGCAGCATATCCTACAATGTTAAGATGTCCAACTGATACACATATGTATATATAAATAATCTTATTTGCTCTGGTACATGTGAATGTACTTTATCAGCCATTGAAATTAAAATATACAAATGAGTTTTATGCTATGATTCTAATTAGTGAAATTGATTGTGAAAAAGATATAAAGGACTAGGAAGAAAACAAAAGGTTGGTGAAGTTATCATACCATCAATCAAAAGCAATTACTGCCATGTTATAAATTATACTTTGTATTTTAGAACAGTTGGTTCTGTAATTGCTCATTTTACATTGTATTTATCCAAGCTTTGCCTTTTCCAATCCATTCCCCTTTAACGGCTACCAAAATGATATTCCAAAAACATGGGTATTATGATACTATTCAAGAAGCTTCTTTAAATCCTATTGCCTCTGGGATAAAATAGGAATTCTTCTATTTAACACTTAAAGCCCTTCTCAGTCTAGCTCCGGCCCTATTTTCCAGACTAATTACACATCATTCTTCTCCTTCTGACATACTCCACATTCCAACAAAGCTGGCCTTCTTCGTTTCCCAGATGCATTAGTTTATCTTCCACAGCTATGGCATAGTCGAAGTTGACCTTCCTGCTTGAATGCTCTGCTTCTTAGAATCCCTAGCTCCTTTCAGAATTTTAAGTACCATCTTCTTCAAGCCCTTACCTAATTTCCCCAATTTTAATGCACCCTCCACCATTATTTGTATACTGTATTTACTTGTCTGTTATCATATCAATATCTCTCCTTCCCTCTCACCTCCAAGGATACTCCAAACTTATAATTAGCATGGTGGGTAGTGCATAAGATTTGGAGTCCAGGAAGACTTTGAGTTTAAATTCTATCTTAGGGGCTGTATGACACTGGGCTAGTCACTTAATCTCTCTGGGCCTCAGAGAACCTGGGTTTAATTGAGGGTAAGAATGATTTAACTTTTATTTGTATCCCTGGTGAAAGTACTATGCATAGCACATAGTGGATGCTTAAGAAATATTTGTTGATTGAGTAGCTCCCCATACTCCACCCATCCCAAACCTTCCTATCATTCCTTTCTGCTCCAAATTCTGCCTTGATAGCAACTGGTCAGAGAGATGAAGAGTTTGAACCATCATATCTTCCCTCTTTCTTCTCTTAGAGGTATATCTCATGTTCCTCTTCAACTACCATTCACTACTCACAACTTGGTTAATTTTTCCTTAGGCAATCTTTTTTTTTTTTCCACATTTATCATTCCCCACCCCACCCTGTTTCTCTCTCCTAAAAATGCTTTGCATTACTTAGAAAAATCTGTCTTCCAGTGGCTTCCAATTGTGAGCCTAATTGTGGTCAGTAAGCATAAGAATGATGCTGATAATAAAATTTCTTTATGGAAAATCATTAGATATAACTTTCTAAACCTGCTATCTTTACTAGAGCCTTTGAAAGTGAGGCAGGGCCAGTAATGATGAAACATGTTTGTAATCTATGTAACTGAGATTAACTGTGTAACTTTACATACATGTAAAACCTGCTAGCATATTTCTATTTATCTTTTTTTTCTCTAGAGATGGATAACATCTTTCTTCATAGATTCTTTGTAATTGATTTGAATATTTATAATACTCACAATAGGAGGCAGCTAGGTGGTGCAGTGGATAGAGCACCAGCCCTGAATTCAGGAGGACCCGAGTTCAAATATGGTCTCAGACACTTAACACTTCTTGGGCAAGTCACTTAACCCCAGCCTCAGGGGGGAAAAAAATACTCACAATAGTTTAGTAATTCATAGTTGTTCTTTGAACAGTAATATTGTTATAGTATGCAACATTCTTTTGGTTCTGGTCATTTCACTCTTCATTTCATATAAATCTTTCTATGTTTTTCTAAAATCAACCTGCTCTTCATTTCTTACAGCACAGTATTCCATCACAATCATATATTAAAGTTTGTTTAGCCATTCCCTAATTGATTGACAACATCTCAATTTTCAGTTCTTTGCTGTCACAAAGAGAGCTGCTGTAAATATTTTAGAACATACCAGTTCTTTCCCTTTTTCCCTGATCACCTTGGCAAACAGATCTAATAGTAGTATTGTTATTTACCACAATTTTTCACATCACTAGTTCTTTCACCTATCAGAGGATATGTTTCATCTGTGCTGAAAGGATATGAAATCATCAAGGGCTGATAGCTACTATTTCATTAAATCACTATTTTTCTTGGGGGGCAGTTGCTTATTGGCATTTCTATACAAATGTAATATTCCTTGGAAAAGGAAAAAAAAGTAAAGTAAAACTGAATAATTCTGCCGTCTCTTTATTGGTAATCCTTAGGATCTCAGCTATTGTATACAGAAAGGCTGTTCTTTCTTGAATCATACTCTTGAGCACATGCTCCAAAGTAAGTAAAAATGAAACAAGGATGTTTTTTATGGTTATTGTTTCCTTAGATTTTCTCATTATCCTCCGCTTATTCTGAGCTTTAATGATCCTGAAAAATATTGTCACAGTATTATGTCCATTCTCTTTTATCTACTCTTGCTTCTGTCTTCTGTTCTTTTCTTATATACAGTGGCTGTTCCTTTGTTTCTTCAAAATTTTATTGTTGAGAACTCCCATCACACTTCTATTCTCCCTTCCTATAGTATAGGATCTTGTGTATCTTTTCTCTGTACCCTTTGAAATCTCTATAGACTTCCACTTTAGTTCAAGGAGTTTCCACAGATATACCAGAGAAAAGATAAAAGAGACCCAGGTTATATAACAAATAAGAAATAAAGAGAAAAACTATATTGTTTCTTCAGGCTACTTTAGCAAAAAGAGACCAAAAATCTACAGACATTTTAGGAGAATACTCAGCCAAAAAACCACTAAAGCCTTCAGAAACCTTTCAGGAACATTCAAGATAGTTAGGTAGCCGAAACTTGGACTTATGGAACACAAGACCAAAGTGTTCTAACTAGAAAGCACCAAAGCAGTTAATTACTCATGGAACTCTGAGCCCAGACATGGAGATGAAAGTCAACAAACATTTTACTAAGCTTTTACCTGATGGGCTACAAAAATTGGTAGCTAGCTGAACCACTAATGATGATCTTAAAAAGCTAAGCACTTTATCTGAAGAGTACAGACAAACCCAAAACCTATTAGCACTTTGTGAATAGCAGAAACAAGAAGAAAAGATGTCTACAGCAAGACTGCAGAAAATATAAATCAGGACTAAGCAGTATTCCACCATCCCATCTAAATATATAGGAAAATTTGGTACCTAACTATGACATGGAAGAATCCACTGGTCATCAAAAAAAACCTCAAATGAAAACTCCTTGGAATATGACAGCCAAATTTATTTTTGGTCTTGTGGTCCATAAATCAAATTTCAGAACTTTGAGATTATAGGGGGAAAAAATGCTGCAAGAAGTCAGAAAGTATCAGAAAAACAAACTACAATGAGTATCACAAAATTTGTGCCAGTTACTACTATTGACAGGAAAATTGGGAATATGTATGTACAAAATGCAAAAGATAATAAAAATAACTTGCCAACAAAACTGAGTATAATTCTGTAGGGGAAAGTAAACTTCACTAGTAAAATAGAGAACTTCCAAATATTTCTCCTGATGACAAAACTTGCATTAAATAGAATCATAGAAATTCAAACACAGGAGTGAAGAGAATCCTAAAATGGTAAATTCTTTGAAGCAGTTTGGTAGGTTCTATATGATGAGGAAACATACATTTCTAATATTGAGAAAAGAAACTTATCTATTCAACATAATGTCTATAAAAGACATAGAGGGAATTAAATAAAACAAACAAACCCTAAGGGAGTAGTTTTGTTCTATGCTGGTAACCTTAAATTAAGAAAAAATGGAAAGAGAATATACTAGAGAAGAAAGAGGAAGGAAGAAAAGATGTCAAATTTCTCATATTCCGAGGTTAAATAAAACAAATATGGCCTAAGGGATAGCTTAGTTCTATTTTGGTTACCCTCAGTGAAGAAGAAAAAGAGAATAGAAAAAGAAGATACTAGAGAAGAAAGAGAAAGGAAGAAAAGATGTCAAATTTATTACTTCTCATAATTAAATACAAAAGGAAAAACTATAAAAACCTGGAGGTAAGAAAGTAGAAAGAATAGGAGATAAATAAATCTTATTTTCTTCTGTAGCATAAAGAGATCATTATGTATATACTGACACATAAATCTAAATTATTTTTATAGGAAAACATGAAGTTAAAGAAGAGGGATATTCAAAAGGGAAAAGTAAGTTTAGAGAGGGATTAGTCATAAGCAAAACAAACTTCAACATCAGAGGAGGGATCATGAAGTAGGGATTAAAAGGAAAGAAAGAAAGGGTAAAAATCTGTGATTAGGATCTAATCAAGAGGAAGAGAAAAGAGGCAGTAGAGCAGAAGATCACTTACTAGTATTGAGCATACTTTTACTTTAAGGAGGGGACCAAGGGATTAGGAAAAGAAAATTATGAGAGGATAAGATTTAGGGAAACTAAAAACAATCATAACCATGAATGTGAATTGTATGGATAGGAAAGGATAGATTAGGAAACAAAATACAATAATATGTTATTTACTAGAAACACACTGAAACAAAGATTCACACAACTAAAATTAGGAACTACAATAAAATCTCTTGTGCTTTACCTGAACCCAAAAAGACCAGGGTAATAATCATGATATCAGAGCAGGCAAAAATGAAAATAGATAAGATTAAGAGAAATCAGGGGAAATTAAAACAATTAACAGCATAAACATGAATGTCAGTAATATGAATGGAAAAGGATATATTGGATTAGAAAGCAGAATACAATATATTGTTTACAAGAAACACACTAAAGACATAACAATTCACACAGTTAAGCAAATAAAACAAAGTTTGTTGTGCTTCACCTGAACCAGAAAAAGCAGGAGTAGTAATCATGATATCAGACAAGACAAAAGTGAAAATTGATATGATTAAAAAAAAACAAGAATTCAATATTATGCTTATGTTTAATAAGTTGATTTACTAGACAAATATTAGTTTATGGAATTAAATGACATAACAACTAAATACTTAATGGAAAAATTAGTCAATATGCAGTAACTGACAAGAAAACTGTAATAGTTGGAGACTTCGATGTACCTCTTTCAGACTGAGACAACTCTAAAAACTACACCCTCCCCAAAAAAGTTAAGGGACAGAATATAATCTTAGAAAAGTCAACTGTGATAGAACTCTGACAGAAAGGGAATAGAAATGATTATAGAGAGATAGGTAGATAATTTCTGAACTCTACATGATACTTCTGCAAAAAATAAATATATATCGGGGCCACAGAATCTCACAAACAGGCAGAAAAGCCATAGCACTGTAAAAATTCAGTGAAGGCCCTTTGAAGAAAAGATTAAAAATTAATTTAGAGACTAAATAATCCTAAAGAAATTGTTGGTCAAAGAACAGAACATGGAAACATAAAATATAATTTCATCAAAGAAATGATAATATACTATATAAATTTTTTAAACTATAAATAAAACAAAATTTGAATGTCAAAGGAGTATAACAAATTTGAAAACAAAAACACTATTTCTTTATTAAAGGAAAATGACCTAAATAATTGGAGAAACAGTCATTGCAAATGATTAGACCAATCCAATATAGTAATTAAAAAAAAAAAAACTACCACCTGTAGTAAACTATAGTTTAGTACTTATTTAGTGAAATTTGCCACACTTGAACACTTTACAGAAACCTTTGTAATTATTAATTGGCCTAATTTCAGTATTGTTATGTCCCAGGGAATAGGAAGCCAGAAAAGCAGGAGAGGAATGGGAAATGGCTAGTTAATAGAACAGTCAGAACACACAAAACACTTATCAGTTAAGTTGACCTCATATATGGATGCACTTAGTGGTGCTCAAAAACAATTACACTGGTAACATCAAAGATCAGTGATCACAAGTCACCATAACAGTTATAACGATAATAATTTGACAATATGAATTACCAATATGACAAGAGACACAATGTGAGTACACACAGTAGTATACTATTGATGAATAGTACTCATTATTCAAAAAAAAAGTTACTTGGAGAATTGGAACATAGCCAGGAAGGAATTAGTTGCTAAACCAGCTTCTTATACCATATACAAAAATAAAGCTCTATGACTTAGACACAAATGGTGACATAAATTATTTGCTGAGCTTGATGATTCACCCCTATAACCTCTGCTACCTGATGCACTCAGATGAATAAATCATTTAAGTTTGGGTATTGTGTAGGGTTGAAGTGTTGGAAATGAAGCAAGTCAGAGTTTTTAGCCAATCAGCAGTGAACAATAATTTTTGTAACTTCCAAGCCCGAAGAAAATAGGGAGACTCAATTTGGGGGGAGGGGAGAAAAATGAGGAGGAGGAATTATTACTTTTCAGATCTATGAATAGTGAAGAAATCAGGACCACTGAGTATAATTACAAGATGTATAAAGTATTTGTGAATCCACAAACCAAAATACACAGGAACTATGTGAATGCAATTAAAAACACTTTTTACTTGGTGGTGAGCCAAACTGTGGATGAAACATGTTCAAGAATACATATAGATAGGGGAAGAGGTCATAAGCAAACAAATAATTTTTAAGGGTAAAAAATGTGCAATTTTGATTACATAAAAAGATTTTGAATAAAATCAGTGTGGTTAAAATTAGATGGTAGATAGCTGCTTTAGTTGTTGTTTGTGGCAAAGTTTCTCTGATATTTAAGTTGTATTGGGAATTAATACAAATATGTAAAAATGAATCATTCCCCAGTAGATCAGTAATAAATAGATAACAATAGACAATTTCTCAAAGAAATCCAAATTATTAACAACCATATGAGAAATGCTCCAAATTGCTAATTTTAAAATATAACAGTCCTAAAGTTCTACTTCATTCACATTAGATTTGCAAAGATCATTTAAAAAGGAAAATGAAAAAGCAGGCTGATTGTTGTACTGTTGGTGTAGCTTTGAATTAATCTACCCATTCTCAAAAGCAATGTAGAATTATGTCCCAAAAGTCACTAAATTATAAATATCTTTTGAACTCAGAGATACCACTACTAGTCCAATTCATCAAAGAGATTAAAAAAAAATTATGTAGGAAAATGTAACAACTTTTTTAAAAAAATCTTAGCAAAGAGCAAAGAGTATCCATCATATGAGTAATGAATCAAGAAGTTATGGTGTATGGATATAATGAAATACTCTTGTACCATACGACATAATGAAGGGGATAGTTTCAGAGAAAACTGAAAAGTTTTGAATAAAATGGTTCTTTGTGAAGTGAGCAGAACTGGGAAAACAATCTAAATACTAACAATGACGTAAATAAAAATTGATGGTTCAAATGTTAATGACTTCTAAAATATAACTCCAAATGGCTTTCTAAAATAATAGGAGCAATTTACAGATCTATCAACATTACATGAGTGTGACATAGAATAAAGTGATCAGAACAGGGAACAATTTACAAAAACAAAGCAACATTATAAAAACAAACAACTTTGGAGGCCTTGAAAATTCTGATAAACAAAATATCTGGTTCTAGAGGATCAATGAAGTATGCTATTTATCTCCTGACAAGTAATAGATTCAAGGTGGAATACAAAACTTTTTTAAGCGACCAGTAGTATGAGATTTTCTTTACTTTACCATTCATCTTTGTTATGTTTCTTTTTGTTTTGTTTTTCATGGTGACAGAGGGGGAGGAAAAGAAAATAATTTGTTTTCTATAGTTTATCAGTTGCTGTTCTTGTTCTTTTTTACAACCATTCCAACAGCTGCCATTTCTACCAATGTAACGCATATGAGTGTGTAGGGTAGAAATTCCGAATTATAATTAATTTCTATTTACTTTTTTAGGAATTGGGAACATTTTTTCATATGACTGTTGAGAGCTTACATTTTTTCTTTTGAAAACTTCCCATTTGTACCTTGGGGAATAGTTTATGTAGTAGTATCAGTTCCATACATCTTGATTAACAGTATTCATCATATTAATTTGCTGCACACAGGTTTTTTCCGCCACTGTATTATTTTCCATTATTCACATTCATGCCTTTATAATTGGTTAGTCCCTAGTACTTCAACTGTTCTGCCCTCTCACCTCTACATGTTGGTTTCTCTTCAGGATTCATCTTAAGTCTGATCATTATCCAGAAGCCTCCTCCAGGGATAGCTACATGGCATAGTAGATACAGCACTCTGGAGTCAGGAGCACCTGAATTCAAATTTACCCTCAAAAACTTCCTAGCTGTGTGAACCTGGGCAAGCCTTTAATCTCTCAGCCTTTAGTGCCTTTCTCTCTCAGATTAATTTATTTGCTTGCTCCCTTCCCCATCTTCCCCTCCACTCTCCATCTCTCTGTCAATTTTTTTTTTTTTTCTGCAGTATAGTGAAATCAGTAATAATGGGATCACAGATTTAGAGCTAAAAGATTTTTTAATACTACCCATTCTAATTCCCACACTTTAAAATAAGAAAACCTGAAGGACTTTCTCAGGGTCATATATCTACTAAGTGTCTGAGACAGGATTTTCCTGACTTTAAATCAAGGATTCTATCCACTACATCACCTTTTTGCTTCTGGATCTTATTTGCCTAATTTATTCTGATCAGTTATTGTATTTTTTAACTAGTACCAAATAATTTTAAGGATTACTGCTTTGCAGTTTGGGTTGAAATCTAGTTCTTCCAACTGCACATATTTTACCTATATTGGATTGTTTATTGTTCAGAGCTGGGGGAGGGGAAAGAAAAATTTGATACACAAGATTTTGCAAGGATGAATGTTGAAAACTATCTTTTTTGTATTTTGAAAAATAAAAGGCTGTTGTTAAAACAAAAATAAATAAATAAAAATTAAAGGCAGAAAAAAAAAAAAAGAACTCTAGTTCAAAGTCCCCTTCATTCTCATTTTTTTTCCCACTTCCCTTAAGATTCTTGACCATTTTGTCTTCCAGATGAATTTTGTTAATATTTTCTCTACTTCCACAAAGTAATCTTTTGGTAGTTTAATTTATAGATTACTAAATCTGCAAATTAAATTAAGTAGTGTTGTTATTTTATTATATTAGCATGGTCCAACTCTGAGCAATTAATACCTCTTCAACTATTTAAGCTTTCTTTAATTTCTGTAAAGAGTGTATTATAGTTTGGTTTTTTTAATATGGTGATTGTCTTAGTCAGTGAACTCCCATATATGTTATATCCTCTCTAGTGTTTTGAATGGAATTATATCTTTCATCTGAATTTTATTAGTGATATACATTATATTTAATGATTTTGTAAATTTATTTTATATCCTAGTTTACTGAATTATTTAACTATGTAAAATTACTTTAGCTCAGCCTCTACAGTTCTCTAAATCATCAGAGGCATTTGCAAAAAGCAATACAGGCATACCTCAGAGATAATACAGGTTCAATTTTAGACAACTGCAATAAAGCAAATATCATAATAAGGTGAGTCACAAATCTTTTTGGTTTCTCAGTACATATAAAAGTTTAGTTTATACAATATTGTAGTCCATTAAGTGTACAATAGTATTATGTCTTTAAAATTACGTACATACCTTAATTAAAAGATACTTTATTGCTAAAAATTGCTAACCATCATCTCTTTTGCTAATGTTGATGGCTACTGACTGATCAGAATGGTAATTGCTGAAGGTTGGGGTGACTTTGGCAATGTCTTAAATTAAGACAACAATGAAGTTTGTTGCATCAGTTGACTCTTCCTTTCATTTTTGAACACTTAACAACCAAATTGCACCCATGGGAGAAAATTGCAGCAGTGACTACCAGTTGACAGAACAGTCAAAATACACAGAATATTTATCAATTAATCTGAAATGTTACATGGACTTGTGGCACCCATAACAATTACAAAGGTCACCAGTCTCAGTAGATCGCCATAACAGCTATAATAATAATGAAAAAGTTTGAAATACTGCAAGAATTACCAAAACTGAGATAAAATATGAGCACTTGCTATTGGAAAAAGGGTGCCAATAGATTTGCATGATGCAGGATTACCATAAACCTTCAATTTGTAAAAGGTACAATTATCTGCAAAATATAGTAATGAGAAGTGGACTAAAATGAGGTATGCCTGTAATTTTGTTTCTTCTTTATTTAGACTTACTCCTTCAGTTTATCTTGTTTTATTGAAACTTGCATTTCACAAATAATCATGGTGACAGTGGACATTCTTATTTTCCCTCCATTGTATTGAAACTCTAAAGTTTTTTCCATTATAGGTAATCCAAATTAATTTTAACTAGATAATTGTGTGGCTTTTATTACTTTGTTATGAATGTAACCCATTATTTTTTAGTTTTCCTAATGTTAAGCCAATACTATGTTTCTGGTATAAATACAATCTTCTCATACTGCATAATCCTCTTAATATATTATCATAACTTCTGCTAATATTATATTTGGTATTTTTTGTATCCATGTTCATTAGAGGTTCTCTGTTCTCTCTCTCCTTTATATGAATATCAGGACCATATTTGTCTTAGAGGATACCTTCTTTCTCTATTTTTGCAAATACTAGTCAATAAAATCACTATTTTCTTTGTTTCATAATATTGTCTTATAAATTTACTGGGGCATAATTCTAATAATTTTTTTTGTTTTCGCTACTTCTCTTATAAATTATTCTTTTCCATTTGTTTTTTGTAAGTTAGTTTCTCTCTTTTTTATTTGATCGTATTAAAAATTTTTCAGTTTGGTTAGTTTCATGTTTTTCAAATAAAAATAATTTTACTAATTCAATGGAATTCTTTTGATTATCAGTTTTGTTAATTTCTTATTCTTCAGAATTTCAATTTTTGTATTTACTTGGGGGTTTTGATGTGTGTATTTTGTTTATTATTTTATGACAAATTCATTGGCCTGTTCCTTCTCTCTTTTGTTTATGAAAATGGTTTTAGAGATAAAAATTTTCTCCCAAGAATTGCTCTGATTGTACCCCAAAAGTTTTGTTATATTGTCTCATAATTATTTGTAATAAAATTATTTTTGAAACGGGTACAATGAGAACCCATAAGTATTACAGTTTTATACTCTATTTTGCCATTTAGTTTGATTCAGTTTATATTTAGTCATATACTTTAATTATTAATATTCATTATTTTTAATTAATTTATTTATTTTTTCCTTATTTTTATGTATTAGCTTATGCCAAGTTAGTTTTTCAAATTCTTCCCGACAGGATTTTTTATATTTTTATATTTAGAATTTTTTCCCACAGTATATATGCATGAGTAATTTTATTTTTACAATATTATCCCTTGCATTCATTTTTCCAAATTATCCTCCACTCCCTCCCCCCAATGACAGGCAATCCCATACATTTTACATGTGTTACAATATAACCTAGATACAATATATGTGTGCAAATACCATTTTCTTGTTGCACATTAAGTATTAGATTCCAAAGGTATAAGTAACCTGGGTAGATAGACAGTAGAGCTAACAATTTACATTCACTTCCCAGTGTTCC
The DNA here is from genome assembly GCF_048593235.1 of Sminthopsis crassicaudata. Taxonomy (NCBI): domain Eukaryota; kingdom Metazoa; phylum Chordata; class Mammalia; order Dasyuromorphia; family Dasyuridae; genus Sminthopsis; species Sminthopsis crassicaudata. The sequence goes on from NC_133618.1 coordinate 112,774,128, forward strand.
TTCTCTGGGTGTAGTTATTTCTGTCCATCACTGATCAACTGGAAGTGAGTTGGATCTTCTTTATGTTGAAGATATCCACTTCCATCAGAATACATCTTCATACAACATTGAAGTGTACAGTGATCTTCTGGTTCTGCTCATTTCACTCAGCAACAGTTGATTTAAGTCTCTCCAAGCCTCTCTGTATTCCTCCTGCTGGTCATTTCTTACAGAGCAATAATATTCCATAACCTTCATATACCATAATTTACCCAACCATTCTCCCATTGATGGGCATCCGTTCATTAATATTCATTATTAATGGTATCTTTGGTTATTCTGTAGCTTTCTTGATTATGTTTCATATTTAATCTACCTCCCATCTAGAGGGGAGGTAAGGAGAGAAAAAACTTGGAACAGAAAGTTTTGCAAGTGACGGTCATTGTTGAAAAATACCCATGCATGTTTTGTAAATAAAAAGCTTTAATAAAAAAAATAATAAATAAACATATATGTTTCCACTATTGACTTGTCTGAAATGCCATCCCTGCTTAATTGGAGTCAGGCAAAGCATAATTAAATCTATTTCAGCTCTTCTATTAAACTCTATGTGAATCTTTTTCTGGCAAGTGTTGTTATGTTGTTAGTTAAAAAAAAAAACCAATTTATTCTTGGACTGTTTTATAATTCATTCTGTAATCCTCCTTTCTTTTATGGAGAAATTCATGCTGTTCAAGTTCACAATTATGATTGTTAATTTTGCTTTTCCCCCCATTATATTCTCTTCTGGTTTTTCCTCTTTCCTTCTCATACTTCTTGTCATATAGAAGAAGTAGAAGGCAATGGAATCAATACCAGTACAGTCTTGTGTCCTTCCTTTGTTTTATCCTGCCTAAAATAGATCCTTGATGCTTAACATTTTATTTTTCTCTTTTTAAATTCCTCTTTATATTTCATCTTCCATAGTTGAGATTGGTTTTACTTAATAGCTGTATTATTCTTAATTCTGCCCCCTTTAATCCTTTGTTCACCTTTTTTCTGCACCTGCCTATTTCCCTTCAGATTTAATGTATTCTTTCTATGTACTCAATAATCCTTTGTCTACTTAGATAATAGTGAAGTTCATGAAATGCTTGTTCCCTTTAACCTTATGTCAATGTTTATATACTTCTGGTATACCCAAATCATGAGAAATGGTTAAATTTGTTCTTTTTCCTCCTCATTTCTTTTCAAGTATATTCCTCTTCTCCTTATAATTATTCTCTTAAAACAAACAAAATTGAACAAAACTATACCAATTCCTACATTTGTCTATTTCTATTTCTTCTGTGACCCTTTAAAGTATAAAGATTCTGAAGAGACATTTGTCTCTTCCCTCTCTATTAGGGGAGGAAATTATTATTATAGTACTTAAATCTCATATTCAATCCTTCCATTTGTTCTAGCATATTTGCTTCTTTAGGTTTCTCTTATATTTCAAAGATTCTATGCATCTTTTTAATTTTGCCTTTCAGTATAATCTATATAGATTTCTTTTTCATCATAGCTGGCAGCAGTCCTGTGTGTTTCCTTAATATTTTAACTTTCTTCCTCTCCCAGTCTGTTTTCGGTATTTTGGAGGTTCATGGGAGGGAGGAGAGTTCTGATAGCTCTAGGATTTGGCTATGACATTTCTGAGTGTTTTCAACTTGTGGATGTCTATCATGAAATGATTAATGGATTCTTTATATTTTTATTTTGTCCTCTGAATCTAACATTTCTGTGTAGTTTTTTTTTTCTTTTAATGCATTCTTGAAATATAGTATCTAGGGTTTTTTTTGTTTGGTCATGTTTTTATATAGCATTTATCATTTTAAGGAAAAGTTCATTTATTCTTGTATTTTTTAATATGTTTAACAGGAATAGAAGGCATTTGTCAAAAACTTTAGACATATTAATATTATGACATGATTTAAATTGTTTTTATTATTAATGTAGTTTTATGTTTATAAGTTTCCAGATATTAAGCCAACATCAGATCCATATTCCTAGTATCAGTCTTACCTAATTATAATCTCTTTGAAGTGTTTCTGTAGTCCCATTGATAATACTTTATTTAAAAGGTTTGCATCAATATTCATTTAAAATATTAGTCTATAGTTTTCTGGTTTGTCTCTCTAGTTCAGGCATTTAAAACCTATAAAACCCTATTAATTCCCTTCTCTATGCTTCTGTACACCTAAATGTTTCAAAAGTTCTCCTCTTTTAAATTTTCTTCCTCTGTTTCTCTAATCACTCTTTATCATACTTCTCACACCTAAAAACTGAGTGGGAGGGGGAATAAAAGTATAAAACTTCCATAATGAATAAGCATTTTCAAGTAAATTAATTGACAGAGACCATTCAAAAATGTGTATTTCTTTTCATGGTCTTGAGACCATAGCCTTTATGTCAAGAAGTTCTTTCAAGGTGCTTCATCATAAGCCTTCTGGGAATATGGTTATTGGTTACTTTGGTCAGAGTTCTGTGTACTTTCAAAATTGTTTATCTTTGCATTGTTGTTGTCATAGAAATTCTTATTCTGCTTTTGCTCACTTCACTATGTATCAGTTGCTACTTCGTAAGATTCTTTGAAATAGTCTTTTGTCATTTCTTTTGGCCAGGATTCCATTACAATATTGCATTACAAGCATGTGCCAAAATTTCTTCAGCTATTCCCTTTGGTTACTTAATATTCCAGTTATTTTCTCTTGTCTTTTGTTATGTGTCTTGCCCCTTTGAGTTTATGAAGTTTTTTTTTTTTATTATTCCTTTTCCAGAATTATTCTTCCTCTTAACTCCTTACCTCTATATCTCCACCTCCATATCTCTTTCTCTTTTGGGTTTAATGTAACTGAACACCAAATTCTCTCTCTCTCTCTCTCTCTCTCTCTCTCTCTCTCTCTCTCTCTCTCTCTCTCTCTCTGTGTGTGTGTGTGTGTGTGTGTGTGTATCTGTGGGTTTGCATTTGTATATCTTCCTCCATTTTATTCCATGTTCATTATACTCTTCTCACATATTCCAATTATAAAAAATACTAAGTTCCATCTCTTCTTCCTTTCTACACTAGTGTATTTTCTTTTGTCTTTTCTTTGCCCAATTAAAAACCCTAAGAATAGAGCCAGTCCACCCATTGATTCTCCATTTTTTTTTTAATTACTCCCTTGTCACCCTTGGAAGTTTCTAAAGGGATACTTGTTTTTTTCTCCCCCATAAGAATGTCAGCTTTGTATCATTTGAGTCCCCTTCCAATTACTCAATTTCATCTTTCCAGATTCCTCTTAAATCTTGTGTTTATATTTTGAAGTTCCCATTCAGCTTTGATGTTTTTATCAAGAATTTTTGAAACTTATATATTCCCTTAAAGATTCCATTTTCTATTATGTAAGTTTATACTTTTTCGCAGAATAATTTATTCTTGGTTATAAATCTATTGTTTTTGCCTTTGAGAACATAATATTCCAAGATCTCTTATTTATAGTATAAATTTCCAGGTCTTATAGGATCCTGCTTACAATTCCTTAGTTTGGGAACTCTTTCTGTCTACTTGAAGCAGTTTTGCTTTGACTTCGAATCTCTGGATTTTAACAGAGGAGGTGATCAGTAGATTCTTCCTTTTTTATTTTGCTCTCTGACTACCTGCCATCTAGGGGAGGGGGTGGAGGGAAGGAGGGGAAAAGTTGAAACAGAAGATTTTGCAAGGGTCAGTGTTGAAAAATTAGCCATGCATAAGTTTTGTATATAAAAAGCTATAATAATCTTACCCCAAAACCAGCTGTTTTTGTTTTGTTTTGTTTTGTTTTGCTGAGGCAGTTGGGGTTAAGTGACTTGCCCAGAGTCACACAGCCAGGAAATAGTAAGTGTCTGAGGCCAGATTTGAACTCAGGTACTCTTGACTTCAAGGTGCTCTATCCACTCACCACCTAGCTGATTTTGGCAGATAAATTTTGATTTTCTGATTTTTAAATGTTGCTCTAGTATTCCTTGCTAATAAAGTCAATGATTTCTTTATAATTTATCATAATTTCCAGGCAGCCTATTTTTTTTTGTAAGTTTTGCCACTTCCATTTCTTTTTTTTTTTAATTATAGCTTTTTATTTATAAGATAGATGCATGGGTAATTTTTCAGCATTGACAATTGCAAGACCTTTTGTTCCAACTTTTCCCCTCTTTCCCCCTGATAGCAGGTTGACCAATACATGTTAAATATGTTAAAGTATAAGTTAAATATATGTATACTTGTCCATACAGTTATTTTGCTGTCACTTCCATTTCTAAGCTGTTTATTCTCCTTATTTTTTTCTCTACAATTTTAATTTCATTTTTTAACTTTTTATTTCATTTCTTCTAAGTCAAAAGTTCTTAACCTGGGACTCATGAATTTTTTTTAATTTTGATAATTATGTTCTAATTTTCTTTTGTAATCCTATGTATTTAATTTTATATATTTAAACATTTTATTCCAAGAATGGGCTCCTAGATTTTACCAGACTGCTAAAGAAATCCATGATACAAAAAAAAAAAAAAAAAAAAAAAAAAAAAAGTTAAGAATCCCTCTGGTGTATTCATATTGTTCTCATGGAAAATCTTTTTTTTTTTTTTTTCCCATTTAGTCTTTGCTTACAGTTAGTATAAAGTTACTTTTTATGCTAGGATTTTGGGGGAATCTCTAGATCTATTATAATTTTTTATAATAGATCTAGAGACAGTTCTTTATTGTGATTTCTATCTTATTGTTTTTATTTCTCTCTCTGGTTTTATTACCTAAATTAGGACTAGTTTCAGGACTAGTTCTTCTTTCTGTTGAGCTTTTCTGTGACTTAGTCTCTACCTAGGCCTGTTTGTATCTATGTTGACCTACTGTTTAAACTCCACCCTAGAGCTACGAGGCCCTGAGTGCTAAGATACCTCAGAACCTTCAGGTGCCTGAGCTGTTCATGTTAGAGCATGTCTACACCTACAGTCAGATGGTACTGCTTCCTAGTGCTTTCAATGGCCATGTGCTAGGCTGTGACCACCCTGAGCCTTTCTCAGAAGAGCACTTTACTTTTTCTGCCTCTGAGCACAGAATCTTGCAGGTGACACGTGTCCCAGTCGCGACTGGGAGGTTTCTGACTTACTTGAGTATACTGGCACTAGATTTGTTGACTTTTGCCTGTGGGTTTCTGGCTAACTTTTTATGCTTTTTCTTGGGATGGAGCAAATCATTTACTGTAGTTTCTCAGCGGATTTCTCAGTTGTCATTTGGTCTGATGTGATTCTTAAGTTTTTATGGAGAATGTCTTTGGGAGCTAGGCTGCCTGGTTCCATTTAGATAACCATCTTGAGAGGACTCAGTGGCACAAATTTTTGTATGAAATATCAAGTCCATTTTAAGAGTGGTCTGTGGAGGTGGGGGAGAATTCATTAGATATATATATATATATGACTCTAAACAGTGAATAACCAGCCCTAGATTATGCTACTTTGCATTTGTCCTCAACCCAGGGGCTACAGTCTTACAAAAAAGAATTTGCCAAAAGTAAATAATCATTAATGAAGGCAATTCTCAATTTTTGAATAGGTTACCACCAAAAATGTGTCAAAATATAAGCTCAGATAAATTCTAATAGGTTCCCAGCATGGCTCAAAACAGCCCATTTAACTTGAATGCTTCATTTATTTGAATGATAGCTAGTATCCTTTTCAAATCATCTAGATAGCTGTATCCTTCATGGTTAATAATACTGATAATAATAACGCTTGCATAGAGCTCTAAGGTTTTGCAAAGTAGTTTAGAAAGCAGGTTTTGAATAGAAATTATTGAATTCACTTGGGTTCAAGTCCTAGCTCTATCACCTTAATAGCCATGTGGTCTCAAGCAGCTTATTTGGTCCCTTCTTCATATTCAAATGAAGATAAGCACCTTTGTCTTATTTACTTTGCCAGGGTTGTTGTGAAGATCAAATAAGAGAACTCACATAAAAAGCTCTATAAATCTTAGTTTTATCTACACACACTATTACTTCTGATTCTCTGACAGATGACCTCTGCAGATGAGTATCTGCTAAATATTTTACTTTCCAAATGTCTCATTTGATCCTCACAAACACCCCATTTTACAGAGGAGGAAGCAGAAGTAGGGAGAGGGTCAGTGACGTAACCTAGAGTTATAGAATCAGGAAGTGTCTGAAGCCATATTTGGACCAGTGCCCTATCCTTGATAGAAGCAGCTAGGTGGCTCAGTGGATAGAGCGGTGGACGGGGTCAAGAAGACCAGAATTCAAAACTAGCTTCAGATACTCATTAATTATGTATGTGACCTTGGGCAAGGCACTTAAATTCTTTGAGCCTCAGTTTAGGTCAGGACTTCTTCAGGGTTACTGTGAGAATCAAATGAGATAATATTTGTAAGTAATTTGCAAATCTTAAAGAGCACTGTAAATATTAGGCTATTTTAATGAATCTGTAATATCAGTGAAGTAGGTGCTCCTTCCAGGGAGGCATATTACATCTTGTCCTCATCTTGTCCCATGACTTTCCACTTCCTACCGGTTAAACCTAATATAGTAGAGACATTCCAGTGGTAGTTCTTTAATTTTTTTTCTAATGTTGCACTTGGTTTTTCTGTTATACTTTACTCTCACTACTTGGAAATTTTTCTCTCTTTCCAATCAGATGTGTCATTGATGATTTGTTGTAACCCATCATACAGCTAAAGAAGTCCTCATACTAGACTACAGATAAATGGATAGGAAGTTAGAGATCCTTCTGGTTAGGAAGTTCCTCTAGCAGTGTAATAATAATCATAGCTAACATATCTGTAAGAAAGGCAAGAAGTACCAATATTAATATCCTCATGGAAATAAAGATTTTTAGGGGGTCATGTGGTTTGTCCAAGGATTCAGAGGTGGGATTCAATCCTTCCTAAGACCAAAACACTATTCAATGCACTATGTTACTGGTGGAGGATCGAGGCTTCAATAGACAGTAATAGCAATAGATAGTTCTGTGCCATGAGAATATTAATGATAGGAGATGGCTTAGGCAGAAAGGAGCATGGATGATATCGTCTTTGTATGTGCATTCCTATAAGCATCTAACATGTTGCTTTTTCAGAGGTGGACCTTCAACACTTGCTCAGAGAATCAATGACAGGAGATGCCCCAGGTAGAAAGTAGCAACAGATGCCAGAGATAGGTTAGATATAAAAAGTATCCACATGCACTAAGGAGCAACAGCAGCTATTCATTGCAGAGGACCTCATTTGTAAGTCAGGGAGTAATAGTTTGTGTGGATCAGTTTACACTGAAATTTAAGTTTAAGTTTGTAAAACTTTTATGAATATTATTTCATTTGATCTTCACAATATCCCTGCAAAGTAAATAGATTTATCTTAATTTGAAATAGATGAAGTGACTAAATAATTTGCCTGAGGCCACAGGACTATTAGGTGACAGAACTAGGGCTTGAACCCAAATGTGTTCAATAGTTTCCATTCAGCAAACATTTATTAAGTGCATACTGTGTGCAAGACACTGTGCTAAACATTAAGGATACAGAGACAAAACAAAGCAAGCACTGTCCTCACTCAAATTCTATTCTATTCTATTAGATAATTCTTTTACATATTGTGGGACTCTCAGAGCAGGTAATTGATTAGTTTCCAGTGTATTAGGGTATATTTGAGATCTTTTAATTTTCTTGTAGGGCACCGTGGTCAGTGCCAGGCCTGGAGTCAGGAAAATTCATTTTCCTCACTTCAAATCTGGTTTCAAACACTACTAGCTGTGTGACCCTGTGGGAAAGTCACCTATCCTATTTGCCTCAATTTCCTCATCTGTAAAAAGTAAACTAGAGAGGGAAATGGCAAGCCACTCCAGTATCTTTGCCAAATGGGGTGATGACAAGTAGGATCCAGTGGAAAATAACTGAACAAATTTTCCCCTAAAATGTTTAAGATACTTTGAAGAGAATTTTAAATGACAATTTTCCTATAACACTGTTTTCCTGGTTGCTAGGCATTTCTGTGGTTCTATTTTCTTCTCAATATTCATACTACTTTAGCATAGAGAAGTAAAACAGAACATATCAAAAATTTTAAATGACTGCTTCTTAAACCATAGTATTCAAATTATATCTATTTTTTCTTCTGTTTAGGGATTCTAATAAAACAAAAGATATTATCCAACTTTTTATTCATGTAATAAATCATCATTATAATAAGACATACTAGCTAGAAAACAGGCATAAGGCTTCGCCCATATATTAATTATAAGTGGTGCTCTTGGTGCTCCAAACCTGTGGTGTCAGGAATACTCCTCAATATACTATGGACTACATATTGACTTAGTTTTAAAATCTAATATTATCTATGTTTCATTTTGTTTTTATTTATTTTGTTAAATATTTCTTAATTACTTTTTTGGGGGGACACAATCAGGATTGAAAGATTTGCCTGCCGTCACACAGCTAGTAAGCATCTGAGACAAGATTTGAACTCAGGACTTTACTGATTTCAGGGTCACTGCTTTATTCACTGTGCCACCTAGCTGCCTCCCAAAATTACATTTTAATCTGCTTCCCACCACACTTAGGTGTGTTGTGAGCAACATACAAATTGAGGGGAGTGTTTGACAACTTTGCCCTCAGCAATTCTCTTAAGATATAAATTGCAGAAAAGTTGACCTATACTGATAGAAAAGATTGCCTCTATCAGTGAAATCATAGGTTCAGTCCTTATGTCTATATTTATATCATAATTCATCTCATTAAAACTGACAGGTTCATTTAAATTAAAATGTTTCTAAAAATAACACACTGCACTAAAACCTTTCTATTACAATGTCTTAAGAGGCCACATTGCAAGCTGTGCTTATGGATAAAACTGCATTATGATGAGGTCCTTTTGGTACATCAAGCTGATAATTCTCAAATCTACCTATCTTGCTTAATCTCTCCACTAACCTCCAGCTTTGCATCTCCATCTGCCTTTCAGACATCTCAAAACTGGATGTCCAGTAAACAGCATATCCAAAACTGAACTCATTATCTTTCCACTAAACGCTCCCTATTTCCAAACTTGCCTGTTACTGATTTTATTTTATTTTCTTCCCTCCTTCCCTCCTTCCTTCCCTCCCTTTCTCCCTTCCTCCCTTCCTCCCTTCCTCCCTTCCCAAGGCAACTGAGATTAATGATTTGCCTAAGTAAGGTCATATAGCTAGGAAGTGTTAAGTATCTGAGACCACATTTGAACTCAGCTCCTCCTGACTCCAGGGCCCATACTTAGATCTAATGTGCTATCTAGCTGCTCCCTTCCTTGTTGTTGTTGAACACACTACCATCAACCTTGTCTCCAGGTTCACAACTTACGTGTCATCTTTAATTCTACTACCTCTCACCTGCTATGTGCAGTCTGTTGTCAAAGCCTGTCATGTGTTGAATATGCCTTCATCTCTTTTGATACTTCCCACCATTCCCAAGAGCAAGGTCTCCTTAACTAAACTATATCCCTCTAGCACAGTCTTTTAACACATAATAAGTACTTAATAAATATCAATGTTTGTGGAATGGATGAATAAGTTCTGATTTTTTTTAATGTATATACCGAGATGTTTATTGAATTTATTTAATTTTAAGGGTTTTTGTTCTATTAGCCAATATTTTATCTTAATTCTATTGATATGTTTTGATTTTACTTCACTTTCATTTCCAATACCCTATATCATGCCTAGCCTTCTTTTTATATGTAAAGAAAGAACAATCAACACATCAGCCATATCTTATAGTGTGTACAATATGCCATTATCAGAATCTCCATCTTTGCAAAGAGGAGAAGATGATGAATTTCTCGATTCTTCTTTGGGACCACACTTGGTCATCAATAATTACAATAGTTTTTAGTTTGGGTTTCTTATTCTTTCCCTTTACATTGATGTAATCATTATTCTTTTCCTAGTTTTTCTTACTTTACCCTATCATTTTATGTTGTCTTCCCATTTTTCTCTTGAGTTCTTAATATGCTTTGCTGTTTTGTTTTGTTTTTATAGCATAGTAATATTATGTTTTATTCATGCACCATAGTTTGTTTAGTCAATTTTTAAAAATTTATTCAATTGTTAGCATTGCTCCTTACAAAATGAATATATATATAAAGTCATATGTAAATATTTTAAGATAATAGAACTACATAGAAGAAAATAATATACTACAAAATAGTATGTGAACTACATAGATGATGATATATTATGAAATAGTATTGAATATATGAAATAATATACATATATTTATATATAAATAATAAATATATGAGATAAAAATATTATTCTTTAAGCTGAAATGTATTATGAACTGAAATAAAAGAAAGCTTGTACCACACTTTAATTTGGCATGAGACGTTAGACTCTTGAGGGGCTTTTTTGTTTAATTTTTTAAATTTATGTTTTCTACCCTTTAACTTACTTTGAAAGGATGCTAAAAACAATTTTAAAAATCACAATTATGTCTAAGGAATATCTAAAGTTTTTTAAGACTACTCTAAAGTAAATTGTTTCCTGATTACTTTAGATGTATTAGTTCACTAATATCAAAGATATTTTCTAAAAAACGAATATGATGTAAAGAATAATTTTAAAGGAAATATTTTGATAATTGTTTTCCTTGCAATTGTCATCATTCCAGTGATTTAATGGTTCTCTCTTAATGATGGGTCCTATTCCCAAATGACTAAAGGGGAAAAAAACCTGATCCTGGAAGTGCAATATTAGAGCAGATTCTGGGTTTCTAGATGGGAAAATTAAACCAGAAATGTGTAAGTGGAAAGCTACCTGTAAGTTTAAAAAAGTATTACCAGAGATTAGTCTAATTAGTAATTCTTTTAAATTTTGTTACAAAAGCTACTCTAAGGCTTATCTAGTTGTGATACTGAAAACGTTAAATAATGTTATAAAATATGTGACCAATCAATTGTTCGCTTTTTTTGGAGAATGTTTAAAATCATATAGTTTGGGGTTTTTTTATTACTCATTTTAAATAGTTTTTAGGAGATCCAATATCAGAATTGGGAATATGTCAACATAAAGATGCGATTATAATTATGAATTAAAGATTATTTTGCCAAACAAGTTGTTAACTAGGTAAAATTAAACAAGATAGAATGAATTATGGCTATTTTGTAGAATAATGATAGTCTTCATTTTAAGCTACAATGTAAAGTGCTTTATCTTGAGATTAGGTATTGTGGCAGAAGCTAAAACTGCCTTTTTTTCCCTAACAGTGCCAGAATCCAACCTCCTTTTCTTTTTGCGCTAACAAGACTGCTTTACCACCACAGCCCCACTCTAAGTAATTAAATCAATCCTTTGTACTTACCGTATTCTCCTCTAGTGACGGTACTAGATCTGATTATATGCTTCATGCATATTCAAAGTACGGCACTGACAGCTCTTTAATGAGCTCTTACTTAATCAGTACGAACAATGTTCATCTTGTTCTTTTTTTCCTCTTGCATTAGAGCTAGGAACAGTTGGGGAAAAAATGAAACATCCAGCATTCATTTGAAAAATATATTGTACTTTGAAAAGTGTCTAAGCTGGGGAAGTTGCATTCTGCCCTTTAAAAGTCTGATGGACAAATTGGATTACTAGTATTGGATTAAATAACAAATGGTTAGAGGAGAAATGAGAAAAGCTCACTGTGATCACAGGCTTTAATATTTTTTGTTACTTATAAAGCTGAAGGGGTCTTTAACCAGTTATTAAAGTCAGGATTAATTTGTAATGGTTCAACTTACTGACTTTAAAAGCTTTTTTTAATTTTTAAAAGCCCTAAAACAATAGTGGAATCATGTACTCACAGAGTAAAAAAATTAATTGTTTACAATCATTAGGCTATGTATATGTTCCTATAAACTTATACCCAGTTCAGATAAAGATTTGAGGCAAATTGAATTAATTTATCTTCACATGGGGGGGGGGGGTATTGATTTGAATAGTCTGTAGCATTTTAGGGACTAATAGCAAATGTTAACATTTTTAAAATTTTTAGACATTTATTTTCATTTTGAAACTTGGAAGAATTAATAGGCATTTTCTGTTTAATTTCTGTGAGTTAGAGGAAAATTTTATTCTTATCTAGATATCAGATTATGAATTTAATTGAAAATGACAGTACCACATCAGTATTATTTTTCTCAAGGAGGCCATATCCCATTGAAGAAAATGATGCTAATTTAAGAGTGGGGTAGTTCCTTCTTTTACAACTGCTTGAAAGCATCAATTATGGGTTAAACCAAAGTTTCAACAAAGTTTTCATTTATATATGTTTTTAGTCACTGTTTCGGTTATAGGCACAAGAATTAAGTCTATAATGAGAAAATATATCACAAAATCTATAGCTATTAATATTGCACACATGTGTCATTTTGCTGATCAAAAAGGCCTTCACCAGGGTACAATTGGCCTTTTTCCAAATTGCAAGCTTTTTCTCAGCTTTTTCTTTTTACTCTTTCTTCTTTTGTTGCTGCCCAGGGATTTGTGCCTATCGCAGCCTATATCACATGACCACTGTCAAGGCATCACATGGTCCAAAGTGAATACAAAACCAGCAACCCTAAAAGACAGATTAAAAATACTGTAAAACAATAAAGACTTTGTTCAACCTCTAAATGAATCTGTCCTATGTATCTTTCATACTTTAAAATTTTAACAATATTTAATGAATTTGCCTGTTTTGTTTCTTCTCCCAGAAGCAAATAACCATTTTATATCCATCTAAAATATGTTCTGTACTTTTCACAGGTGGAATTATGATTAGATAATAGAAAATAAAAACACTTTAGATTCCATTTATGTGCTAAAATATTTTCATATTTAAAATAAAAAAGCAGAATATTATAGAATACCAAATACTAAAACATTTTCTCTTTTTATTCAGACATTTCTATTAACCCTGTAAATGCTATGCTGAAGTTAGACTTCAGAATTAAATGTAAGCATAGCAAGGTAATTATTTGTTTTGTTTTGACAATTTATTTGCTAAAAAACCTTTTCCTAGTAAAAAGTTATGCTTCAAGATATAAACTGATGCCCTAAAAGTCTTAGAAAATTCCTTCCCCAAAAAATTAAGAATTTAACTAGATGCCTTTTGACATCAATGACAGGAAAAGAGTCCTGGAAGAGTCCACCTTGATTATAAATATTAGTATTGCCTTCTTCTAAGGGGAAAATGATGTGCTGAGTGTCTCCCAGTGTGTAGGGGGTAGAGTAGGATGGTCAAATCAGGGCAGAGAAGAAATATTCCCTTTCTTTGCTCTCAGATACTTCTGTTTTGTAAAAATGTAACATGTTTAAGAACTCATTGCATCCTTAGGGAATAAATATTTTTTTAAAATTCAATTTATAACTTTGTATTTCTAAATTTGGGTTTGTCTTTTTTGATTACTTATTCAAATATTTTCTGATCTACTAATATCTTTATTTGAAAATCTCAGATCACTAATATTTTTTCTTAATTTAAACTTTATTTTCCTAATCAGGTTTACCCTGTAATTGATACAGGATAAAATATACATATTATGGATTTACTTTGGGGGAAAAAAACAATAAAAAGTAAATTACTATAGATAACTGGCTTAACATAATCTTTCAATGTCCATGAACTTCCTTCTAATAGTTCTCAAAATGATTTTTAGTTGGGGGGTTGGTTGTGTTGGGCTTTTTTCTTTCTTTCTTCTTCTTCTTCTTCTTCTTCTTCTTCTTCTTCTTCTTCTTCTTCTTCTTCTTCTTCTTCTTCTTCTTCTTCTTCTTCTTCTTTTCTTTTTTTTTTTTTTGTTATCGTCACCATATGTCAGTCAGCACCACAAGTTCCTTATTGAAACATAATAACAATTAAGCCTCTGGGGAGGATTTAAATGGTAGAACACTTTGTTTACTGTACTTAGTGTTAATATGATCTGTAGGTATGTTAAAGGGGAGTGAAAATATACAAGCTGAAATTTACCGACTTTGGACGATAGGACGATATTTATTATTATTTAAACATGAATCTTCTATTATTGCTAACAGTCTAAAATGTAGTATTGGATCAGCTAAAATTAGGTATTACATGCTTAAAAACTGATACTAAACTATTTTATGACTGATATAGACCATAAGAAATAAAACCTCTTGTGTTTGTAGGAAGGAACACAGAAGAAGAAGAAGCTATGATGCAGGAATGGTTTATGTTAGTTAATAAGAAAAATGCATTAATACGAAGAATGAACCAACTCTCTCTTCTGTAAGTACTCATTACAGAGCTTGATTTTCTATAACTTGACAAAATCATCATCACATTTTTATTTTCACTTACATTTTATTTCAACGACTTAATTTTTGTTTAATTTCCTCAGTTATGTTTTTATCAGCACATTTATCAGTATATTAATCAATATATATATAATATATATAATCAATGTATTATGTTTGTTGTGGTTACAAAACAGATTGGCTCCTAAACATAAATATTAAAATAGTATTATCCATAGGAAAAGATATAGATAAAAACTGAAAATAATATGGTCTGAATACAAAAGGTAAAAGAATAGAAAAATATGTTTTATTCAAGAAGTAGTATCTTCAAAAAAGGAATTTAATTCATAAGAGGAAAAGATGAGTTTTAAGTTAAGTTAAAATATTTTCTTAAAGTTTTTTAATATTAAAATTTTACCAGGAAATGAAATTATATATAACCTGTACTATAGATGATGTGACCATATATATTGTGGAATAAAATGATAATGATGTAAAAGTAAAGTGCTCCTAAAGAGGCAGCATTAGCACAATTATCAGGGTCAGAGGAGGAGTGAAGAAAATATAAACAGTAAGCATTCTAAGTATCTGGCATTTCATCTATTCTAGGCCCTCTTTCTTTCCTAGGTCTTTTTGCTTACTAGTAGTGTTCTTATAGGATGCCACCTAGTGTAGAGATGAGCTTGCTCACATTTCTTATTTTAGTGAAATGAGCCATTTTCATAAATGCATTCTTATACCTCAACTTGATTTTTTTAATGAAGAAACATTTCCAACCCAAAATTTTGTCATTGTGACATTAAAGTTGGTACACATAGGATTTCTGTGCATCTTAATAGATATTCTGAGGTTTAAAAAAGAGTTCATTGAAGAATTAGGAAAAAAAATTTTTAGCAACTTTAACAGTACAAAATTGTTTTTTCCTGCAACAATCTATGTACATAAAGTCTTTAGGAATCAGCTTATTTATCTGCAAATTGAAATGCACCTCTTGTGGAAGAGTGACAAAGAACTGCACCAACTGATGAAGGTTTTAGGTTTCGGTATCATTTGTTTAGAGTAGCTTAAAGTTAAAGAGAAAAGTCTGTTAGGAGTCCTAAAATCAATGTAACTTAAAGGTCCTTTTAAGTGTTTAATGATTTAGTCATTAGCATATTGATGAACTTTCTAAACTTGCCTAGGGAAAAAGAACACGACCTAGAAAGACGCTATGAGCTGCTGAACCGGGAGTTGCGGGCCATGCTTGCAATTGAAGGTAAGAAACATTTTACTGAGGGAAAAAAAAAAAACCAACCCCTTAATACAAAGGCTGAACTATCAGAGGATTCAGTTCTAAAACAAAATTCAAGCATCTATAAGGTTATTCATTATGAATATGCAGTCAGTTACCATATAATGACCCTATTGTGCTGTAATTAAGTTCAAAATCATCTTAAGTCCAACAAATTTTAAATTTTGTAAAATAGGAAATCTAAAGTAAAATTGATATTTTATTCATTGGCATCTTGTTTACACAGGTGCTAAAAGGTGCGTCATGTTAATATTTCATTTTGAGATAGTCAAAAATTCAACATATTTCATTAGTGTCAAGAAGACTGAAATAAATCAGCTCTTTACTCTTCTATAACTCTATAATTCTGTAAGTCTAAATATTATACCTAAATGAATACTCAAAGAGACTGACATAGGAGATAAGTAAAATAATCAAACACTTTTCATAACTTTTAAATGAATTACATTATAATTATATGGATGATTCATATTATAAGTAAACTTCAGCTAGCATTTAACCTTCAGCTTACCATTTTTTGGTCATTTTTTAAAAGTAAGTGTTTTATAATGCTGTACTTATTCCTCTCCGTTGGAAATGTTGTCTTATAGTTCAAAGATGTCTGCTTTAAAAGTTAATCCTTTGGACTCTGTAAAATGGACCTTTTGTCTAATCAATGCAAATTGATTTTCCTATTCTGTATTGACCTTTTAACCCTTTGACTGTCTATGGTAATTTCTTTCTTCACCTGATAAGATACCTGATTCATAATAAATCAATTCTAATTAGTTTAGAGACTTCACTAGAAACCTGAGTTTAAAAAAAAAAAAAAAAAAAAAAAGCCTTGAGAAGTGCACTTTTTGAATATCAGAACTTTGACTGCAGGATTTTCTTTGAATGAAGACAAAAATGCCTAGGGTATACCTACATTTGCATAATACTTTTATTCTTTTCAAAGCACTTTCACACCAATTAGCTCATTTGATAAATGTAATAAGAAATTAAGCCTTTATTTAAGAAATCAAATTTTATTTACTTAATTACATAATGATTTTATAATGTTAAATTCCTTAAGATTTTATAAGGATAAGATCCTTAAGATAGCAATTAAAGTGTTTCAAATCGATTTGATGATAACAAAAGTGTAAAAAGAAAATTTAAAATTGCTGATTTCAAATGGGTTTTTTTCAAGTTTATTACAGAAATGAAAGAACACAAAGATGATAAATTTTATTTGTTCTTTTTTATTAAGAATTTTTTTGGTAAGTCACATAATTGCCAATGGACTTCACATAACCTTTAGAAGAGATTAGAAAGTTAAATAGCCAAGTGAAAATTCAGTACAGTAAATAGTCAACTCATTTGGTTTTTTTTTTTGTTTGTTTTGTTTTGGTTTTTTTGAGGGGGGAAAAGTATAATTCTACTATAGTCTTTTTGCATGGATTCTAATAGCTTTTGCATGCATCTTCCTCCAAGTATAATTGTACATGGTTTCATATAGGCAGCTGAGTATATAAGATCAATAGGAACCATATGTTCTAAGGTATTCTACTATTCCTATAGAATATGAAAAAGTTATCTTAGCATTGTACTGAGCACAAAAAAAAATCTCATCCAGACTAACCAGATTTGCAGTATAAATAACCTGATACTTTTATACAACTGGAATAAAAATTAAAAACTCTCCCCTCCCCATTAATATAATAAAACAATTAACGAGCTTTCTTTCCTTTTTAAAACTTTTTACATGATATCAGTTGCTAGGGGTTTTTGTTTGTTTGTTTGTTTTTGTTTTTTTGTTGTTTTGTTTTTTTAATGTAATGTTACTGGTCCCAGATATGAGTACTTTTTTTAAAAAAGAAAAAACTTATCCATGTTTTCATCTTTAGTTGTTGACAAGAAAAGACAAGAAAAGAAAAAGTATCAAGCTGCTGATTACAAATAAAAGCAGTTTATTGAATGTTGTTCTGCCCTGCTAATGTGAGCAGTGTGTAGGCAGTACTGTCATGTAGAGGTGTTGACCATTGTAATGTTCAGTGATGTGAAGACACTGTCCAAGAAGCCAACTGTTAAAATGGATGCATATACAGCTGAATAGCCTTTTGGAGTGTTAAAGTACTTCACAGGGGAAAGGAATGAATAGGCAACATTGTTTTTGTTTTTGTTTATAAGTATGTTCCTAGCTTTCATTCCTCTCCCTCCCATTTAGCAGTGATGACAAAGCTTAGCAATAAACTGTAATCTTTACAAGTAAATTTGCTATTGAAACTGCCTATCCTAAGAAATGTATATAAGGAACATAATAAACCATGCTTGATTAAAATAAATATAAATTTATTAGTGTGAATTCTAATCATTCTACTAAAAAGTCATAAGCACTTTGGTTATTTCATTTTGAGGTATCAATTTCATATCTGGATACACCTTAAGCTAATGAAGGTGCTTTAGATACTTTACCTATTTTTTTCCATAGTATTTATGCCCTTTTGGGAAAGATAAATTCATTTCTGCATATGTTAGGATGGGCTTTTAGAAAGTAGAGCGTCCATTTCCTGCACAAGAGATGGGTCTTCTTTAGGGTTTTGTACAGCTTGATTTATTCTTGGCGTATAGTTTGAAGTGGGTGCTCTTCTAAAAGGATTTATGCACAGGTTCACTATTTTTGTAGTTATGGTTTATATGATAAGCTTTTTATATTTAAAATCAATATGTAATCCTGTGGAGGAGCTTATCCCCTAAAACCCCATTTGTAAATCTATTTTAGCTTTGTTACACAGCACAGCCACAGTATTCCATAGATTGATTAGGTTCAGCAGTAGAATCCTATCAAATGGCCTGCTCTGATGATGATGCAAACTCTTTCAGGATTGCTAGTTGACTGGAACTAAAGATAAGACTTGACTGCAATCCCTCAATGTGCTCTTTACAAAACTAGTGTTAATTTTCATCAAAGTGTGAGGCTTATTTATAGTGGCAAGGTTGAAGGTTTACTACAACTTTAGGCCTTTTATATTAAAGTATTCATGGGAAATATCCTTGCCCTTTTTTTAGAGGTAAGTGTTTGCTTCAACAAAAAAGTACAAACAATGTAAAACTTATAGGTGAATTATTGAAAGTATGTAGATTTCTGAAATTCAAGAAAAGAAACCCACTTTTTATATTTTAGTGTAAATATATTTAGCAACTTAATGCAAGCTGATAAAACAGAATTTCTCAATTTTACCATTTTGGCTCAAATGCAGCATCAATATTTAATCCTATTTTATTGAGAGATGATATATAGCTTTTTTTTTTAAATCATGCACTAGAATCTTTAATCACACTCTGTATTATGGTTTCTGAAAGTCAGAGTCAGTGTAGATAGCTATGAATGGTATTATTAGAAAATAATCTTTTCTTTAAATGTATAATAGGTAAATTTTAAATTTACATGCATATACTTTTCAAAATATTTGGAGAACTTCTACATGAAGCTGTCTCAAAGGGGCTTTTTTTCCTATTGACTTAAGTAAAATAATTTTGGTTCCAGAAATAAAATTCATTCCAATTAAAAAAAAAAAAAAAACAAGACTAACATTTAAATAAAGATATGAATTCTTACCATGTGTGAGAATGCTTAGTCACATTTTTGATATCTGCATAGTTTTAACATTCATTTCGTACACAAATCAAGTATGTTTGGAGATCACACATGATATGCAGATATGTATTTCACAATGGAAAACCCCATTAATTATATTGAAACAATTTGGATTTTAAGTTCATACTAAAAGTAAATAGCTTTACTTTTTATTCAGAATTTCAGATAAATTACAGTGTTTAGTAATTTTTAAAGGTTTCTGAATAATGAGAAATGGAATACCATAGAGATTATTAAATAATAGATGTTTAGAGATTTTTTTTAATTAAAATATTTTTTTCTTTTCTAAACTATGTATTTTAAGCTCTAAAATTTTATTTCTAAAAAGAATTTTTTTGCTCCTTATTATTAGCTGGAACATTAAAACTAACAGTGGATGACAAATCAGTGAAATTAATTTTTGTATGCCCCATTGCTTAGCAAAATGTTTTGTATATTGTAGGTATTTAATGCTTATTGAATCAAAGAAATAATTAATTATAGATATTTTATTTCATTTCCTTGTCACTAATTGATATGTTTCTTAGCAAGAGCTTTATAAATACAAATTATAATGTATATATAATTACCTTCTAGAAATTAGCTGAAAGTTTAAGTTGATATGGTTTGAAGTCTGTAAAAGAAAATACTTATTTTTCAACAGGTGCACCTGGTATAATTCCCACAGAAAGGTTTGAACCAGGGTGAGCAAATTGTAAATGAAAGTTTACAGTAGTTGTCATCACCCAGAAGTGTAAAATGGAAAAGATAAGCATTAGTCAAAACTAGTGATCTTTCTTATTTGCCTAATTTTAGTTTCTAGTACATGTTGATTCATTACAAATAAAACTTTTTTTTAATTATATTCATGTTTTACAAACCAGTTACCCAGAATTCAGCTTCTGTATAGTTGGAGTTTGATTTACAATTGCAGTAAATGTTCTTTCTAGTATCTGTGCATTTGAATCAAAAAGAGCAAGGTTGTAAATAACATTACATTCTGCAGTTTTGCTATCTTTTTTTTTTAATTAAAAAGATAAATTTCAGCAAGTTAGCCTAAGTAATATAACTAAAAAAAAAAAAAAAAAAACTTTCAGCAGTAATGTTTATTTTTCTTTTAAAAAAAAAAACACTCTTGGTTGTAGGAACATTATGATAAGGTTATTTTGTGTTTGTACAATGTGTGTTGTATTTGTAATATACATTTTATTTTTATTTATGTATATCTGAGCTTAGAGAATAAAAGGAATAGTGATAAAAGTAATTAAACATTTCTGGCTTTTGCTGCTATTCTAACCTTTATTGCATGATGATGCATCTAATTTTTAATTTGTAAATACAAGACAGAATTCCCTCTAGCACCACTTGCTTTCATAAGGCTGCTGAGCAGTTTGCTGTCTTGAATAAATTTTGCTTTGGAGGGGGGTCAGGGGGATTTGAACCAGCACATTCTTGTGTGGTTTGTGAAGATTCACATGGTAACCATTGGTGTGCATTGTTAGGTTTATCTGAATAAGCACCAGCCATGTGAGTTTTAACGTGATTGCCCAGGGCAATGGAGAAAGAGGAGAGAAAAACCCAAAAGGATTGCACACACTCTTTCCTCTGTTTTTGGAAAGTGCTTTGGCGGAGGGGACACTGCCTGAGTCAGTGATTATAGATTTTTTTTTTTTTTTTTTTTTTAAAGCTGGTGTCCTGTTTCCCTCTTGGTCCTCATTTGTTCTGCTATCTCCTTCATCATCTACTTCTTCTTTTCATTGTTTACCTTCCTAATGAGGGAGGCGGGGTAGACTGGTGGTTGATTGACAGCTACAAGCCCTTACAGTCTGTCCAGAGAGCAGTTCCCTTTGGTTTCACAAGGGCTTTAAATGTTAAATATGGTCCTGTTTTATGAAATGAAACTAACTGCTCCTCTTCTTAAAGAAAGACTAAAGACGAGAGGTTGGGAAATATCCTAGGTGTTTCTCTTAAAACTGGCACAGGCAAGTCTGCTGGGGGTGAGGGTTGGGAGGGGGAGCTGCCCACCGGATTTCCCAATCTTTTGCAAAGGATTTCAGGAGCAAATATGTAGTTTTCCCAATGCCAAAAAAAAAAAAAAAAAAAAAAAAAAAAAAAAAAAGCTTTAAATTAAGGTCGCTGAATAAAACTCTTTTTTTAAAAAATGCGGCTACTATGCGTTTGAGGACATAAAACTGCAGCAGGGCAAATTTATTTTTTTTTACTTCAAAGAAAATGCAAATTAGCTCATACACTACTTTTAAAGTTATTGTGAAGCATATGGCGCCCAGTGTGAGCTACATCCAACTGCTAAAATAGGGTGAGGAGGAAATTAGTGAAGAATAGGCTATTTAGGATGGGGTTTGATTGGGGAGGGGGGGGGCAAAATTCTGAGGCAGATCTTGAAGCTTCTGAAAGATTTTCTTGTGGTTCTCCTACCCTGCCCAGCTTTCAAAGCCCCTCACCTCCGTGTTGGTCCGTAAGTGCTGCCTCCTCTCAGGGGTGTTGTAGAAACTCCCCCCCCCCCCCAAACTTCATCTCGCCTCAGGTGCAGCCTCTGGCTTGTCTTCCTGGCCACGCCCTTTGTCCCAAGCAGTCTGGATCCCAGCCCCAGCTGAGTCCAACTAGAGACAATATTTAGAAAATCCATTCCACGGGAAATCCTAATCACCTCTTTCTAGTTCCTGGGTTCCTTAGTCTTACTAGAATGTCACATCAACTCCCAGCACCACTCAACTCTCTGAAGTAGAGCTCTAGAAGGCAGACATGAGAGAGGGAGAAAGGGAGGAAAGGGTGGGAGAGCCTTAGCGGCTGGAGGGCCAAAAAGGGAAGCTGGCTTGGGTTGCTGCTGGAGGCGTCGAGTGTGACCAGCTTCTTTTCCCCTTCCCTCAGATTGGCAAAAGACTGAAGCCCAGAAAAGGCGAGAACAACTCTTACTGGATGAGCTCGTCATCCTGGTGAACAAACGGGATGCACTGGTCAGGGACCTGGATGCTCAAGAGAAGCAGTGAGTTGGGCCTGTGGGGAGGGAATGAGCCCTTCTTTGCCATTCATTTTTTTAAATGACCCAAAGTTTGTAGGAAAGTCCAGCCTTTAATTCTCTAGAGTATAACCAAAGCAGAGTTTTCAGCAAGCCCCAGGCCCTACATTTGGTATCTGCCCATCCCTCCCATTATGCTTCTGAAACCAATCTCTGCTGTGTTTAGAGAATACGGAATGGAGGAGAGAAGGAGAGGTGTGGAAGAGGCATTTCTCAATCTCAGTACTCAGGCACCCCAAAGAACAACAATTTTATTTCCTATTTGTTTGAATTCCAGGGCGGAAGAAGAGGATGAACATTTGGAAAGAACCTTGGAGCAAAACAAAGGCAAGATGGCCAAGAAAGAAGAAAAATGTGTTCTTCAGTAACTGGGACTGGGAGACTCTGAGAACCCTTCCCGACTGTCCCCCACTGCCCTGTCAGTGGGACCCAAACTAGAAGATGGAGACTCATTCTTGATTTAAAACTTTAGCATTTTGTTTGGCCCAACTCTACTTCATCCCACTCCCCCTTTCCCCTCCTTCCTTGGAGAAAATCCCAATACTTCCAAATAGCCTTGTATCAGGATTTACTTGTAAGCTTGTCATTCTTTTGAAATTATGTGAAATAGATTTGCACAGAAACCTTGTAGGTGATGATTGGTATTGGAGATGTTTAAGAAGCTGTTCAAGGAAGAAGAATCTGCCTCTTTAATCTTTTGTCGGGAAGAAAAATTGAAAACAAATCTGTTTGTTGTTGTTGTTGTTGTTAGCATTGAGGGGGGAGGGATAAAATGGGGTTAGGAAAAATATGAATGATTTCATCTAGTCATGCCATATGTAATACTTAATATGCTACCTAAATTTTATAGTTAGATCATATGCAATGAAATTATTAAGCTATGCTATATTTAGCCATGTTTTCCCCCTCCAGTTGTTTTCCACTTTACTATAAGCATAATAGAATTCATCCCCTCTGATTTGGTCAGAGGAAGATCTTTTTAACATAGCTTGAGAAGAGAACCCTGTGATTTGATGTGTTATAAGGATGGGGCTAAATGATGCATACGTTTACAGAAAGTTTTTTTTCATCTAATGATGCACCATGTTTTCTGAATAATTATTTATTACATAAGCTTGGTTCTTTTCATTGAGTCTCAACATTGGCTCAAAAATGCTGTTCATATTTATTCTGTATCTATAGAAAGTCTGCCTTGCCACTGTGTGCAATTTCTCCAGTTAATGTTTTTCTTCTCTAGTATAGCTCTATCATTTTTTTTTTTTTTGTGAAATGGTTACCTGTTTATTTATTACAATACTGAATCATATATAAATTTTCAATAAAAGAATCTTTCTTACCTTAATGACTGATATTTTCTTGCAATTTAAACTTTAGTACTTTGGTTTGATTAGTATTATGTATAAACACAAGACTTAATTAAAAAAAAAAAAAGGACCCTTCACCTCAAATTAAATACTTCCAATCTGAATAATTATGCTCTTTTGACAACAAAATATACATTTCTAAAGTCAGTCTGTAGATTTATATTTTAAAGTCTTATCCAGAGAAAGTATGATTCATTTTGCTAGACTAAGAGTTCTGGATATTATTTACTGCCCTTTAAATTAATAATTTTCTACTTCTTCATTCTCACAGTTTTCATTGAGTTTAGGGCTGTTGAATTTAAGTATTGTTAACTTTTTTAAAACTCTAGAGGTTGGGGAGGAAGGGTAGTAGATTGAAGAAAGAAACCCTTTTTGCAAAAAATTACAGAATTGGTGATTCTCTGCTGAATGCTTTGTCACCCAACCATTCCTCTACAGAGTTGTCCCAGACAAAGAAAGCTTGTTCGACAAGTTTTTAGACTTCAAAAAATAATAATATGCCCGAGTTTATCTTTTGGCCTAGTTGTCAAGTGCCTCATAAGAAAATATAAATTATATTCAAAACCTATAGCTGTATCTCACCCATCCATCCATGGGAGACTGAAGTGTGGGGGGAGGCTACAATAGCTGAATTAGCTCCTGTCGGGCAAATAAGGAAGAGTTTCCCAAAGATTTTTGGAATTAAACAATAGGAGATATTTACATTCTGTATAGTGAGAAGAAAACTCCAGTCCAGGACTTCTTGAACTAAGCTGAGCCCCACTGCAGAGCCCAGCAAAATCGAGGAAGAATAGCTAAGGCCTACTGGATCCTGAAGGAAACCACTTTTTTCCCTATCCAGTTCAAGAGAAGAAACCTCACGATGAATTTTTTTTTTTTTTTGACCCTTTTACGAACAATTCAGTTAAAATGGTCAAAGCCCGTGTAAAAATCGCCCTGTCCTGGAGCTCTGGGACATTCGAAAACCTTACGGGACGCTTCCCCTGATAAAGAGAATGAAAGCTTGATAGCCTAGATTTCGGAACGGGATTTGGGCATCGGTGGGCGAAAGTGCGTGCCTAGACTCTTCAGAAAGAAGCCGCTTAAATTGTCCATTATCATTTTAACCCTCCCCCTCCTTCTGTGCCGGCTGAGACTTAGAGCTAAAGTACTGCCGGGGCCTGAGCAGAGTTCGTATTGGTGGAGGTTAGGGAGTAGAAGTGGGGACAACTAAAGTCGGGAAGAGAAAAGGGGCAGTTGGTGAGAGATTGGGACAAAAAAAGCTCCTTCAGCCTCTCAGATTGGGACCCTGACATTCGGACATGAGATTGGATTTAAGTGCTAATATGCAGGTTTTGAGAGAGAAAAAACTCTAGCCCAAGACAGCCGGATGCGTCGGGCCAGCGACACTACTAAGCCCTTAGCCTTTCTTGCCACCACCAGTTTTCCCCAGCTCCCAGGACCAAAAGGGAATTGGCAGGGTGGAAACCAGGAAAAGACCCCCAGTGAAAACTCCATCTCTGACCTGTCCCATGAGGTCCCTTGGGACTCGCGCCACCGGGGAAAAGGGGAGGCGGAGGGACTAAGAGAGGGAGGAGGGAAGAAAATCGAGCGCCTAATCTCACAATATCCCCACCCCCACCCGGGTAGACTCAGTACCCCGCCTAGTTCCCCATCCCACCCCCTGCAACCTACTGCGGTTAGTTATCTATGGGGGAGGGGAGATCTTTTTCTCTGGGCTTGGGCACCTAGGGTCGCGTAAGTGATGGGAAAGAGACCGTGTCGGTGACGTCTGGTAGTAGAAAATTTCTACCTCCGGAATGGGCTCAAAAGAGCAAACCCATCTTGGCTCTTCTACACCGCTGTCCCCCACCCCGGCCCCTTTTCCCAAAGATGCTGTAGTGTGGCTGCCGAACTTACCTGGGCATAGCGTCTCGCCCGAAGTGAGCCCGTCTCCGCACCCCACCACCCCCACTTTGTCACTCCACCACTAGTTCTGTGCGCCCTTTCTGTCCGCGATTTCACCTTCCCGGAGCTTCCTCAATTTCCAGGGCCCCGGCATTTGAGTCAGGGGACCCTTGGGCTCAGGGATCTCCGCCTCCTTGGGACTCGGCTCCCCCTCTGTGCTGTGCCCTCCGGGAACTATTCAACCGTCTTTCCCACACACACTTTCAACTCTTAGCCCACCTTAGTGCGTATGGGCCGCTTCAAATCCTCTGCCGTTGTATGCACTAAACTTTTCTCTCTCTCTCTCCCTCTCTCCCTCTCTCCCTCTCTCCCTCTCTCCCTCTCTCCCTCTCTCCCTCTCTCCCTCTCTCCCTCTCTCCCTCTCTCCCTCTCTCTCCCTCTCTCCCTCTCGTCCCTCTCTCCCTCTCTCCCTCTCTCCCTCTCTCTCTCTCTCTCTCTCTCTCTCTCTCTCTCTCTCTCTCTCTCTCTCTCTCTCTCTCTCTCTCTCTCTCTCTCTCTCTCTCTCTCTCTCTCTCTCTCTCTCTCTCCCCCCTCATTCGTTCCTCCCCTCCCTTCTCCCTTTCTCTCTTCTTCCTTCCTTATCGCTCATTTTCCCTTTTCTTTCCTTAATTCCTGGATTGTATAGGTTGACCATTAGAAAAGTCTCCTGCAACTTGGGATTACACAAATACTCTTATTACAAAAAAAAAAAAAAAAAAAAAAAGTCAGTGCTACTTGATACCTCCAGACTTTCATAGAGCTGATCACATCATCTGGAGCTGAGAATAGAAGGAGCCCCAAGCTCCGAGCTGTTGCAGCTGGGTCGGGGGAGGGGAAGACATTCCAATAGATTAGAGAGGGCGCAGCACCCATTTCAGCTGCTCACCACCCCTGTCCTGAACTCACATGACGAAATCTTTAGGATTAATTATTAGAAAAGCTAATCTTTGGCGAGCGGGGGGAGGGGAAATAGAGAGTTTAGATCTGGAAAGAACTGGGGGAGGTGGAGGTGGAAGTAGATTCGTTTTGCGATAGGTAATACACACATGAATACATGTATGGAGGCGATATTCGAGTAATGTCAAAGCTTAGGTGTTTACAGATACAACACACACGCACACACACACTCACAACCCAATACAAACGCACACATTTCCCATCGAGAGAGACCTCAGCTCCCTCTGAACTGCCTTATTTCACTAGTAGACTGGAAGCTGTATTTAGATTCTATCTTCAATGCTACTCAACAGCTCTTTGTCTCCAAATTTCTCACAAAGGCTGAGATGACTAAATTTAGACAGTAACCGAGGCATTCCGAGTAGCTCAGGAGTTACCATAAGGTGTGTTATGTTCCATTATGGCCATAAAAAGAGTTTGTTTTTCCTTTTCTCTTTGTGTTTGTTGTTGTTGTTGTTGTTGTTGTTGTTCTCTCTCACACACACTCTTTTTCTCCCTCCTCCTTTCTTCTTTCTCTTTTCCCCCCTCTTCTTTCCTTTCTTCTTCTTCTTCTTCTTCTTCTTCTTCTTCTTCTTCTTCTTCTTCTTCTTCTTCTTCTTCTTCTTCTTCTTCTTCTTCTTCTTCTTCTTCTTCTTCTTCTTCTTCTTCTTCTTCTTCTTCTTCTTCTTCTTCTTCTTCTTCTTCTTCTTCTTCTTCTCTCTCCTCCTCCTCCTCCTCCTCCTCCTCCTCCTCCTCCTCCTCCTCCTCCTCCTCCTCCTCCTCTTCCTCCTCCTCCTTCTCTTTCTCTTTTTCCTCCTCCTTCTTCTTCTCCTCCTCCTCCTTCTCCTTCTCTTTTTCCTCCTCCTCCTCCTCTTCTTCCTCCTCCTCCTCCTCCTCTCTTTTTTTGTTGAGTGTGAATGGATTGCGGCTTCTTTGTTCTGTAGAGAAGTGCCCGTGTCGCTGACTTTTGTGAACTAGAGAAGGATCTTGTAAAACCTCCTTTTCTCCTCGCCCCCCTATCCCACCCTCTCCGCCCCTGTTCCTTTGATTAGATGTCCCCTCATCGTCCCCCAAAAAATGTAATTTTGTTGGTCTGGCGGTCACTTTCTTTGAACATTAGCTCGCTTTCAGCTCCAACTTCAATTAGAAGGAGTTGATTTTGAGGGATCAACAAAAGAACCGACCAAAGCCTTATTAAAGGTCCTAAGAAGATCTCCCAGATCCTTTGAGAAGCAGTTAAGGAAACAGTGTGCCCTCCATGATATTCTGTTACCGTATTTTATAAGAACTCCAAAGGAAAGTGTCTCCTGAAGGGAAAAAGAAAAAAAAAAAAAAAAAGTACTTACTTTGATATGCGACTACTGGCCCTTCTAGCCCCTTTCCATTCAGAATCATCATCATCACCACCGTGATATCTAAAGTCTTTGAATTTTCGTATTACGGAGTGATTGTTAACTACGGTGATGAGGACGATGATCATGGCGATGGATTGGGGTTTTCCTTTTCCCGTTATTGGACTTTCTCCTAAAACTTTTTTCTCTGGTTATTCTGAAGGAAAATTGGAAGGGAGGGTTAGTAATTCCTCGAAGGGGATTAAACCCTTCATTAATATTTATGAGAAGGTGCGACTTAAAAAATATGTCTCCCGGAGTTGAGGGTGAAAACACTAATTTGAGTCTTGAAAAGTCCACCCACTTTGGACTCGGTTTTAGTAGTTTGTTTGTTCGAATCGGAAATGATCTTCACCTTCGAGAGTACGGATCATCCGGGAATTTTTTTTTTTTTTTTTTTCAAAGAGTCTCCGCAGCATATGGGAAAGAAACTGAAAGGGGGGAAGGAGCTGCGGGCAAAGTTGCCAGCCCGTTTGTTTGAAATTAAGAGGGGTAGGGAATCATAGGCAGGGGGCTCCCTTTTCTGTCCGGCAGTTTTTTCCGACAGAGAACGAAGTGGGGGCGGGGGAGCGGCATGGAGACTGAGAGAGATGAGGCCACAGAAAGATACAGAGAAAGTAAGAAGACAGAAACGGTCACAGAGAAGGAATTTAAAAATGGAACAATTGACTTTGGGAGGCTGCGAGGGTTTGGCAAAATGCAACAAGCGCGAGGAGAGCTTTTGCTCGAACGGAAGGAACCTGGGGAGCAGGTCTGCTAGCCGGTTCTTGCTGCTCCCGAGGGCTGGGCGCCTAGTCTTAGAGTGATTGGACTAGGGGGCGGCAGAAGGGGGTGGGGGGCGGCGGGGGGCGCGGCGGCGAAGGAAGGAGGAGCGCAGCAGCTCTAAGTGTGACTGTGCGGCGTTTTGCAAAGTTCCCTCACAAGCACAGAGTCCCCCAAAGGTCCTGCCTAGGAGTGCTGACTTAAAAAAGCGAGGGACCGACCCGAGCTGCTGAAGGAGAGGGAATGAGATGCGAATTCCTCGACCCCAACGTTCCCCTGCGCATAGAAAGGGCACTGACACCGTTGCAGCCTCCAAGGAGGACAGCTGCGTGGGTCGAAGGTGGGCTCCTGGAAGAATGAGGGAGCGGAGCTCCTCTTCTCCTCCCCACCTTTCTTCTGCCATTCCCAAAGCGGAGAATTGGGATGGTGGGGAGAGGAAGTGTGGAAGACCCTAAAGCGCTCAAAGTGTGGACACAGGCACTCCAGGAGCCCGGGTATTTGGGAGGAGCAGTACTCGTCTCCTCAGTACAACGTTTTCAGAGATTTGGGGAGTTAGTGCGCCGCCAGGGCCGGGCCGACCCAGGCAGAGAAGGGAGGGAGGGAGAGGGTGAGGGGGAAGGGAAGGGGGAGGAGGAGAGGAAGGCAGGGGGTGGGGGAGGGGCGGGGGCGCGCAGAGGTAACCCCCGGCTCGAACTGCCATTGCCCGGCCCGCTGTCACTCAGCCAGTGCTGGGCCCAGGATTGGCGGCCCGGCCCCGTTACGCAGTTGCCTGGCGTTCACATACTCGGGGAGGGCAGTAGAAAGGTGATCAATCTTCATCAGGCTACATTTCCAATCACCTAAACAACCGAGCAAGACAGCCACTTCGACAAGGTAAATCGCTTGATTTATTTAGTTTGCAAAGTGCCTCTGCAGACTTTTCCCAAACCCCCACCACCCACCCCTTATTTCCCTGACTCACTTTTAGTGCAGCTGCAGCAGCAAGCAGCTTCGCCTTAACTCCCCCCCACCCCCGCCTTAAATACCCCCTCAACAAAGTCTGGGGCAATGCAATAGTCTGGAAGGGTGTTATGTTTCTATAAAATAAAGTTTAAACCCAAAAAGGCATCCAGAGAATGATAGGGAAAGAGGGGAAACCAGGGAGGGAGATAAAAGAGGGAAGGGGAAAAGGGAACGGGGAGAGATAGTCAAACCGTCCTGCCCCACTAGTAACTACCTCGATCCCCTCGGTTTTTACAGGTTTACGGCCAGAGGCCCGGGCTCTTCACTCTCATGCGCCTGAATTATCTGGTTATCCGTCCCAGAAGCTGAGTGCAGGTAAGGAACGAAACTTGCGGGGCCAGAGTGGGATCGCAGAAGCTAAAGGGAAGCGCGCCTGCAGCAGCCCCAGCTGCAGCCGCAGCAGTAGTGGCAGGCGCCGCCGCCGCCACCGCCCCCTCCCCAACTGAGGCCCCCGGCTCACCGCACTCCTCTGCGGCATGTGCCCCAGGGCAGGGGAGGAACCCGAGAGACTGAAGCACCTCTCCGAGCTCCCTAGATTGTGCTGGGAATCCCGGAGCACAGCTGCTTCAGGTCCGACCCCTACTCTTCACACACCCCCGCCTCCTTCGAAGTAGCTTAGGCGAAGTGCTAAGTTTAGAGAAAGTCTTTGCAACTTGGAAGCGCGGCTGAGTAGAAACCTGTTACCACTTCTCACTCTTGCCGGGGTCTAGGGACCTCTTATCTCCCTCTGGAGCTCCTCGTCCTTTCCTCTTTGACCTCCTACTGCGATGTGGAGGGGTAGGTCTGGAGTGAAGGACCATGGGGTATAAGGGCAGCGCTTTGCCAGGCCTTGCATCTCCCCTAGAAGTACGAGCCCTAGTTGGCATTTCCCCCCTCTCCATATACCTTAACCGGCTCTCCCCAACCCACCTCCACTCCCAGCAATTCGGAACCCAGCCTTCCCGGGAACTAGGTGGAACGACGGCGGCTCTGGAGCTCTTTGCCCTACCACGAACTCTAGGGCTTGATGTCCGAATTCTATCACCCACTGTTCTGTCAAGACACCTTGCCTAGGAGCCCCTCAAATTCCTGACAACCAGGGAAGTGGCAAAGAGATTGCAGCCCCCTCCAGAGGTTGGATTGTACGCCGCTGGAGGCCTAGCTCCCGGAATTTCGCCTTAGTTTGGGGTTAGGACGCGTTGTGAGAGCTAACTTGAACTCAGAAAGCTTTAGGCCTTCCCGCCCGTACCAGAAGCGTCCCAGACCGCTAGGCTGGTCCCCCAAAGAGCCAAAGTTCCATCTTCTCTAATGCTTACCATCCAGGAACTGATCACAAAAGGGCCAGTAGAGGCCTTCAGAAGCGGCCTTCCCTAGCAGAGAAGTGTCCTCCCAGTAATGAGAGGGGAAATTTTCCTCGGACTTTTAAGAGCCTGTCCCGCTCTCGTGCAACCGCATTCCGCTCAAGCCTATTTTACTTCTCTTTGAGCTTAGACCAGCACCAAGGTCCGGAACTGAGCCCAGGGAGGGCGAAAACGATTGGAGTTTACCAGAATGCCGGGGAAATGTTTCTTTTGGGGCTCGCGCTAAGAAGTGGTTAGGGTGGGTCTGAGGGAGGAGGTTAGGGACCGACCCTTGGTAGAATTTATGAAATCGTTCTGAGGATCGTCTCCGGCCTCAGGACCCTGGAGAGGAGCTGGTGCTCTTGTCCCAAATGTTTTCCTTAAGATCTTTCTGGGTGTGGACGCAGCCGCTTGGCTGAAATAACCCCCAACCCCCACAACCTAGGTTCTTGCTTGCGCCCACCCCACCCTTGCCCCTTTAAACAATTTTTTTTTTTTTTTTTTTTTTTAATGAAAGAAAGAGACAGCCACTCCCTCACAGCCTCAGGCCGAACCTTTCCAAAGTGAATCTTCATTTTTGCAGCCAGAGGCCCAGCTCCGCAAGCAGCTCCCTCTCACCTCCCCCAGCCTGCTTTTCTACGCTGGCATTTTTGGTTCGTTGCCCGTGGACACCCTGAAGGCCAGGATCTCCCCACATTCACCTTGGCTCTTCCATACCCCCAGAACCCCAAAGTTCTCTTTTTCCTGATCTTTTGTTATAGCTGGGAAGCAGGGGAAATAAATCTAGAAAAGTTTGTTAGTACAAGCAGCATTTCCTGATGTAGCCAGGCCTAGTTTTCAAAGTAGTGAAACTAGCTGTACTGGCCTACCTGTCCATCATACAACCCCCCCACCACCACCACCACCACCATCTTTTGCTAATTTCTCTACACCTTGCCCACCCAGCCGGCTTACCCAGTCTCTGGGCAGGGGAACCCTGAAGCTGTCCGAGTTGCTACAAGCTATGGGTTTCCTATCTTGTGTCCCTAGAGACTCTGGGCCCACGAACCTATTGGAGCCTTTCCTGACACTTGGGACTTCGCTGTGAGAATCTCCAGCCGGTGACTGGCCCCCTCTGGATCCTTCGGGGCCCCACTACCCGGCTGTTAGCATGATGTCTTACCTCAAACAACCCCCCTACGGCATGAATGGGTTGGGCCTGGCAGGGCCAGCCATGGATCTGCTGCATCCCTCAGTGGGATATCCCGGTGAGCACTGATTAATGTGACCTACCTGGACTAAGATTCACTTTCCTCTGGGTCTCCACTCCCTCCCCATCCTAGACCCACCTGTTCTAGCACTAGAGGCCTCGTTGACCTAAGAAGCACAGGATATACACAAGATTGCTGAGTAGGATTTATATAATATGCACTTTTAAGCCCACTCTCAGGATCTCCCTAATATCAGGAGACTTAGGTGAAACTTTCCAGTGGTTTCTATTAGCAGCTTGGGTAGATAAGCTCTGTATAGGCCATACATTGGGATACAAGCAGGAAACAGGGAACATGCACTGTCATGTTAAGTACTTGATACAAGACAATATATATATAAAATGTTGCACACAATATGCCAAATCTCTGTGCACTGTATGGATTACTTCTCCAGGGGTGATTCTGATTTTATTGATTTATAATTTTCACACTAAATTGGATGGCTAGAAGATGTGAGAGCGGGGTCTTTGGTTTAGATTTTGGAAGGTTGATCTAGAAGCATGAATTGCCCGCATAGAAAAAAGTCGGGACTGGTTAAGGGAAAGGGACGACTTCCTCCAGTCTTAACTTGTTCTGGACCCTGGGCCCCTTTCCTCGAACTAATTCATTTTGTTTGCGAAGTTGGTGGTTAGGGGGAGAAGCTGCCTGAGAAGGACTGTAAATTCTCTAACTCCAATCAATCTGTTTCTTTCCTTGAATTCTCCACCCTAAAAACAAACAAACAAAAATCTAAGAGTTCCATCCCCATAAGAGATTCAAGTGTGTGGAGACTAAATGTACTAATGATTTAAGGCAAAAAGGGAAGCAAAAGGGAGAGAGAATTTTAGTTTCTCTTTTTTTTCCTTTTCAATACTCGGAGAAGAGTAAGAGGGCAACTTCAGTCTTCTTGTATTGCGTACCACCTTCTGTTTCCATCCAGTCATATCTACTCAGTATGTACTGCCTTTCTCACACCTATGGCCATTTTGTCCCAGACCTTGGAAAGAAAAGAACTTGAGCCTCCCTTTTTAGGCTGTGCCGGGATATTGGCAACAGCTGCTTCCCTTTGAATCCTTTCTCCACCCGCACCCAACACATAGATAATAGTTTCTTCTTTTTCTAGCTTCATTCCTGTCCCTTTTAGCCCCACCTCTCTCCTCTTCCCCCCCCCCAAAAAAAAAGAAACCCAGAAACTCTTTTACTTTCACTTGAAGCCACTCTCTAGTATTCTTATTTTCTCCATTAGTTTGGACCCTAAGGGCTGAGGTCTAAGGAAGACTCAAGCTTAAGAACACTAATATATCCATGTCTCCTTTGAACAGCCACCCCTCGGAAGCAGCGTCGAGAACGAACCACCTTCACACGTTCACAGCTGGATGTATTGGAGGCACTTTTTGCCAAGACTCGATACCCAGATATTTTCATGAGAGAAGAGGTGGCCCTTAAGATCAACTTACCTGAGTCCAGAGTCCAGGTTAGAATTCTGGATGGAGTGGATAGAAGGGCAAGGG
Organism: Sminthopsis crassicaudata; assembly: GCF_048593235.1. Taxonomy (NCBI): domain Eukaryota; kingdom Metazoa; phylum Chordata; class Mammalia; order Dasyuromorphia; family Dasyuridae; genus Sminthopsis; species Sminthopsis crassicaudata. The sequence goes on from NC_133618.1 coordinate 112,807,758, forward strand.
ATTTGGGATTGATTCTTATGCCATTCTTATCTTGATTCTTCCTCCATGATCTGCTTCAGAACTCTGTGTAGATAGGCTAAGGCTGTGTTGGGACAACACACAGATTGGCTTAAAGTGATTTGGGGTTGACTCTGGTTTAGAGTCCTCTTTTTAATTTTTTTACGAAGAGTGAACAGGATGGACAGGAAGGATAAGTTTTAGAGGCAGGATTATTTGTCCTAGAATTTGAATTTAGAGGTGGGAAAAATCAAGGTGTTGCGAATTTGTATTGTCTCCCCTTAACTCTAGGCTAGGACCCTGGAGGGGAAAAAATTTAAAGGAATTTTCTCAGCAGACTCCTGGCACTGCCTCCCTACTTGGTGTTGAAAGCACTTTTTAGAATGTAGGAGAGGAAAAGATTCTGGAAGCTAACGTCTTTGTTAGGATCCTAGGCTGCCTTACTATATTCTATATTATCTTTTAAATTTCTTATTTCCTTTGGATCCTAAGTTTTGTTCCTACTTCAGTCCCTGCGATTGGAACAGGGAAAAATGAAGTTGTATGTAGAACAAGGAAAATTCAGAACTGTACTACATTGCAGAGGAAGATCTGGGTAGACTTAAGTTGTTAGTTCAATTTTGGTTTATTTTCCTTTAAAAAAAAAAATCTCACAAGAATGGTTCACTGAAAAAAAAAGACTCAAAAAATTAAATCTATTTTTGTTTCGTTCATATTTCTACTATTGAAACTGGATTAGCTCAGGAAATAACTAGGTTTTGAAACTTAACTTAGAAATAACAAAAGATTTAGAAGTTTGTTCTGTGGGGTTTTTTGTTTTTGTTTTTGTTTTTTCTTTTGCACTGGTGCCGGAAGAGAAAGGAAATCCTAATTGTATTTATTGTCAACAGAAGAATGGACTTTTTGATTCTGGAGTATGGTGTTCCTAACTTCCAGCAGATACCTAATGAAATCCCACTTAGATTTTCTTCATTTGGTGGGATTAAACTTCGTTTGGACTTGTGATGTTGCTCCTCTTGTTCCTCATTTAGTGACTTCTTTAGGGCCCTAACTTCAATCTTAACATCACAAATTTTATAAAAACATATGCTGAATCACTAGTCTGCTTTTCTACCTACCCATACCTCTTATTTAGTTCTCTAATTTAAAAGTGGTGGACTTTTGAGTATATCTAAGAAGATTCTAAAAGTTATGAGGAACTTTGAAAAAGACCTGCCCTCTTCCAGACATACTGGAAATCTGAAATGCACCCTTTGACAGGATTGTCCTGGGCTTTCTCTCCAGTAGCCTTTTGAGTATATTATAATGGTGCTGTTAAAGTAGCGTTGACCCTATGGATGTCTTATTCTTTGAGGAAATATTGAAAATTTGGGGTTGGATTCCCACGGCTCTGTGAAATGGGCGCATGAAACATTGACCAGTTGTTGGTAGAGAAGTTAGGAAATAGGTGCTGAGGAATGGGGGTGGGGAATTAAAAGGATGATTTGGACAATGGGAAAGAAGCAGGAGATGTTACCTAGGAAGGCTGGTAGGGATGTTCCTGGGTGTGATGAGGAAACTGGAGAATGAATGGGTTGATGAGTGTGGATAAGAGCCAAAGGTGAATTATTTTGGAGAACATGGGGAAGAAGGGGGGGGGGGAGAGGAAATTGTGCTGAACACCGGGATCTAACATATTGCTATTCTCCACACTCCTGTTTAGGTATGGTTCAAAAACCGGCGAGCTAAATGCCGACAGCAGCAACAGAGCGGAAGTGGAGCCAAAAGCCGGCCCACCAAGAAAAAGTCTTCACCTGCTCGAGAGAGCTCAGGCTCGGAAAGCAGCGGTCAGTTCACACCACCTGCTGTGTCTAGTTCGGCCTCATCCTCCAGCTCGGCTTCGAATTCGTCTGGAAACCCTGCAGCAGCAGTCGCAGCAGCAGCTCTGGGAGGAAACCCTGCAGCAGTGGCCGCAGCAGCTGCAGCTTCGTCTCTGAGCACCCCTGCTGCCTCCTCCATCTGGAGCCCTGCCTCGATCTCCCCAGGGTCAGGTCCATCCTCCGTCTCTGTTCCAGAGCCTTTGCCAGCACCCAGCAATACATCCTGCATGCAACGCTCGGTGGCCGCAGGAGCTGCTTCAGCCGCAGCTGCTTCCTATCCCATGTCCTACGGTCAAGGCGGTGGCTACAGCCAGGGTTACCCTGCACCTTCCTCTTCTTACTTCGGTGGTGTAGACTGTAGCTCCTACCTGGCACCGATGCACTCACACCATCATCCGCATCAGCTCAGCCCCATGACCCCCTCCTCCATGTCTGGTCATCACCACCACCACCACCCTCACCACCCATTAAGCCAGTCTTCCAGTCATCACCATCACCACCACCATCACCATCATCAGGGTTATGGCAGCACGGGGCTTGCCTTTAATTCCTCAGAATGCCTCGATTACAAGGAGCCTGGAGCCACTGCAGCCTCTTCCGCCTGGAAACTCAACTTCAATTCACCCGACTGTCTGGACTATAAAGACCAGGCCTCTTGGAGGTTCCAAGTCTTGTGAGAAAAAGAAAGAGAGAGAGAAAGGGAGAATGAGCGAAAGAGAAGACCGGAGGAGAAGAAACTATCAATTCCACCACCTCCCCTCCAGCCCTGCTGCTGCTGCTGCTGTTCCTCCTCTTTCTTTGACCTCTCCAGAACGATATGCTTCATTGTTCCAAAAAGATCCCCGTGCTCCTCGTTGTTCTCACCCTCACCCTTTGAATCTGTGTGCCACCTGCTTCACGGGGATGTTTAAACTTGCAACTCTTGCGAGAAGGGACACCTGTCTCCACCTCACTCACCTGTTACCTGCTGGGCAGGAATTGCTGTTTCCCCCTTATGCTCCTGCTATGCCCCTAAATCTCCCTTTCATTCTTTCTGGCCATGCAACTACATACTCCCAGGCTTCCAAGACAATTGGTCCTGACTCACTGTTTGAACCTAATCAGTTTATTTATTGTCTCGGGACACTGGGATTATTAACTGGTGCTTTTAAAGTACGAAGAGGATTTAGCAGCCACTCCAGCCAAACATCACCAGGAACAAAAGTCCATAGCGGACATGAACTCCCCTTCAACCTTCTTCTCCTACTCTAGTCCCAGACTGCTGCCCAAACCCGCCCTCTAGTTTTTCTCCTCCGCTTTTCTCGGGCTGTGAATTCGAGATGCGGGCCTGGGAGCTTGGACATTTCGGGACTAAGTCAGTGGCTGTATCTAGTCGAAGTGGTAAAGCCCCGCCTCGCCCCGCCCCTCTCTTCCTCTGGCCAGCAGCTCTGGTTTGGGATTCTGCCGCTGCTGAGCGGTGGGAATGGTGTAAATATTCAGGTCCGTTCCGGGGACCAGTTGTTCTTTTTAGTTGCTGTTTATTGAATTGAAGCTATCTTGAGTCTTAACACCCAGGAAACAGATCTTTAAGATATATACTGCATATATATAAATATAAATATAAATATATATATAAAAGGAAAGAAAAAAATTCCTGTTACCTCCCTTCCTCTTCCCCAAATGGTGATGCTTTCAAGTGTCCAGTTATTACAATACTATCTTACTCCCTCCCTTTCTACCCTTTGGTGTATTTATTAAAAAGAGAATCAATGGTCCCAGGGAAGCAGGGTGGGGTTGGAGCTTGAGGTCCAGATGGTGTGGGAGAAAACTGATCTAAGTTTTGGGAGCTCAGACAGGCTAAAAAGATCGAAGGGGAGGAAAAGGCGGAGGACAGCGGGTTGGATGGGAACACCTCAGCTAAGGCAAGGCTCCCGGTTCCAGGTTAAAGACCAAAAACTAAAACCAAACCAAAAACAAACAAACAAAAGAAACCCGACAAGGAAAAAAAAAAAAAAAAAAAAAAGAACCAAAACCTCAGTTCCAATTCATCTCTCTCTCTATTTTAGAAAACTGTTTTGTGTAGTGAGTTTTAGTGCACCTTTATTTCTACAAAAATCTAGTCGAGAGCCCTCGGCGCCTGTGTTATCTATCAATTATGGTTTTGGCCGCTTGTCCCATAGCAGGAAAAGAAAATTGTAAATTTGATTTGTCCGACGTGAAGACCACAAATTACCTGTTGAAATGTAAGGCAGTTTCTTTCCCCTACCCTTTATCTACATTATTCCCCAATAATAAAATTCAAACTAATGAAGCACTCCTCATTGTTGCTTTTCTCTGGGTTCCCCGTTTCTGGGCTCCCATTTCTCAAGGGCAAGCAATCCTTTTCTAATTTGCCAGCAAGGATGGGGGGAGGGAGGAAAACGGGGAGTCATTCGACCTGAAACAAAGTTTTTGTTTTGTTTTGTTTTGTTTTTTTTAATAACTCTCATCTGTCTTTTCCTCAAACTTCAGAAATTGAAACAAGCCTGTAGAACACAATGGTAGATCTCGCCCAACCTTTATCTCCGTGCTTCGAAATAATGCCGGGGCCAGTAATCAGGATTTTCCCCAAAGCCGGCCGTTTTTATTTGGAGCCTCTAGCCTGCCCTTTGACTTCTCCACCTAATTGTTTTCAAAAGAGAAGGAAAGGGGATTGAGAAATGTAAGAACGAGAGTGAGAGAGAGAGAGAGAGAGAGAGAGAGAGAGAGAGAGAGAGAGAGAGAGAGAGAGAGAGAGAGAGAGAGAGAGAGAGAGCGCAAAATGATCCATATTTTTAATACTGGCTGTGGAAAATCATTTCATTATCCAAAAAGCATAGGGCTGAAATAGGCCGTTCTTTTCAATTAGTAGTTCTTCTAAACCCCCAAAGCTCAACAAAAACAAGAGAGTTAGAACTAAAACAAATTATTTTTATTCCAATTTAAAAGTGCCTGCCTGAGTTTTGTTTCGCTTTAAAACATCAATTAGAACACCAACCAAGGCAAAGAAACCGATCACAAACGATTTCTGCTCTGCAACATCACTGAACTTGTTAGACAGAAGGGCATAGTAAACTTTAGCGCCGTAGTTTGCAAATTGGGAAAGCAGAAAGAACAATACAATTCTTCCTTCCTGCGGGACGAGGGGGACATAGGAACTGCTGCTCCACCACACAATACTAAATAGAAACCAAAGTTACCCACGCCTGGTAAAACTTTTCTACAGGTCACTTTCTCTTCGGTGTGGAGGCAGGAGAAAAATTCGCAGTGAGAGGCCGGGAAGTTGTGTAGCTTGTTAAGAGAGCGGAAAGGAAACGAAGTTTGCTGCGAAATGACCAACTTTTCCTATTCTTTATTTCTGTGAGAAAGCTCAAGAACGCCGCGTGTTGCCAGGTTTAGAAGAGTTTCCCCTCCCCCCCAGGGCCTTGTGGCCTAGAGAATTAGCCTGGCTTTCCAGTTCTCTCGGATTTAATCCTGCAAACCACAGTATCTTCGCTCCAGTCTTATGCAGATCCGGACCGGGTCCTATTTCAGCAAGTTAGTTACTGATTCCGTAACGACATCTTACCCAGTTTTCATCTTTAAAGAAACCAGATCGCTCGACTCCAAAGGGCAGATCCCCAGGAAGGTCGGGGTGGGGGGCGGGGCAGGGGTCAGGCCCCGCTCACCTTCTTGCCTGGCTCTTGGCTCTTTTTCTTTCTATCCACCCAACCCTTCCCATTAGCAAAAGCAGGCTGTGATAGTCCGGAGTCCTAGTCCGGAGTCTCCCAGAAAACTCGGGAGAAGCCAAATAGCACCGGCTGCGACCGTAGCAGCTGCTTCGAAGGAGGCGGAGACCCGCGGCAGTAACAGCTGCAGCAACACCTAAAGCAGCTGCATTGACACCTAAAGCCCCCGCAGCACTTACAGCTTTACCCCTCTCAACCCCCACTCCCGCCGGGGAAAACAGTCCCATCCTCAGGCCAAACAGTGGGCTTCGCCCTCCGGGAAGGTGGTCAGAGTTCCTCCAAGGAGTTCCCGGGACACTGTGGACAAAGTGTGGAGAGACACGCACTGAGGCACAAATTGGGAAACCATGTCCGGGGAATCTGCAGACACGCGGGGTGCCTGGGCACTTGCCTCAGAACAACCCGGAAAGATTCCATGACCACCTGGGCGAAACTCCTTTCTGTACCCGGGAGAACTAAGAAAAACTCTCAGGTTTCGGTGCCCGAATGAGGGAAGTTTAGACCAGGGCGAGTTATCTGAACTCCAAGGCGAACATCCTACGGCCGCCTAAATCCTAGGACAGCGGAAGACATTTCCCCTATTCTTCCTTCCTTTCTACAGCCACTCGGGCCCCGTCGATCACCCTCTGCCACTGGTTGGTTCATATGGGGGCTGATTGGCCAGAGGAGTGCCTCCCACCGCCTGTAGACCCTGGGTCTCCTGGCTTCGCTCCACATTCTCGAAGCCTCCACCTGCTCCCTGCTTTGGGGCTTACTCTCGTAATGAAATCCCTCAGGGGTCTGGTGACAGTCAGCAGGCTAGAAGGAGGGAGGGACGCAGAGCGGAGCTTTAAATCAGGGGTGCTCAAAGCCCACCCTTGCTCCCCTCGGTGCTGTCCCCGGGCGGTGAAAGGAGCTGATTTGACTACTGCGACGTGTCTCCTCCGGCTGGGCTAGGAATGAGGACCCCAGGACGCCTGAAGTCCAGTTTGTGTGTCTAGGCTGGGTGGGGTGTTGGTGGTACACAGGACTCCGCGGAGTAAGGGCTTGAGCCGGCTGGCTCTAGGGGGCCTGCCCAGCTAGTCTGCCCCGAGGGGACTGAGGGCTCGGTGCGGTGCAGTAAGGTAGAGCGCCGGGGCGACAAACAGGTAAAACCACAGAGGGAAGGGTTTCCTCATTGGAAGGAAGGAGGCCCCCACAAGTCCCGGGGGGGTGGCGAGGGCTGGAGCCACACAGAACCTAGCACGTGCTTTTCTCGAGCTCTAGAGCTTCGGCCGAAATAGCCACCGGAATTTATCCCTAGTCATCCATCCATCTGGTGCAGGCCTCTGGGATCCCCTTCTAGTACGGCCGGAGTCTGCACCGGCGAAGGGAAGAAGGGCTAACTGCTTCGTAGGTGCCGCGTGCCAGAGAGGGCGAGAAGGGAAAGTAGCGCGCCCCAGGCTGAAGGGAGCGCGACCAAGGGCACCCCGCGCTCTGCGAGCCAATGATCACTGGGCTAAGAAAGGGAGTAGGAGACGATCCCTCCTCCTCCCCCCTTTCCCCTCCTTCCTTTCCAGGCTTTTGGCCCAAGGGAGCACGAGCAAGCCGGCCAAAGCAGGCGAGCGAGTGAATTAATTGGCCCGAGGAAATAGGGACTAGTTGTGGGTGCAGATTCTGCTCCGAAGTAGTGTGGGTGTTGCCCACCCATCTCACAGGAGAGAGGAATATATTCTCCGGTCCCGGATCAACCCAATCATCCATTTACACTTCCAGATACGCGGAATTCCCTGGCTTTGAACTCGAAACGAAATCTTCCCGAAGCCGGCACCGAGCCACTTAAGACTCTTTGAGTCACAGGCAAGAAAGAAGAATGTTTTTAAAGACATAAAATAAAATGGTTAGGATAAGCAAGAAGACCAATTATACTGAAATACAGTTATCTTTATCTTAAAAAAAAAAAAAAGTTCACTGGACAAGATCAACCCTTGTTGATTTAGGATAACTGATTAAGTAAGGAGAGAATCTGAGGGACTTCCTAATTTAGAGAGGATTCATTTTCTATATAAAATGAAATCTGACTTAAAAAAATGTTAAATTTATCTCTTTGGAGTAAAGTATAATATTGTGCATATCTCCACAATATTATATCAATCAGTTCTTCATATAGTAAGGGAGTTTTTACATTTTAGGAAAATAGAATCACTGCTTAGTCTTGCAAATTGAATTAACTTTGAAGACTTCTTTAAACATTGACAAGCATTCATTTTAATTGCAAAGATAAAGAAATCACGAAGGTAATAAATATATGCATTGCACATAAGTTCACAACATTACAAGACAAAAGATAGTGTCTAAATCAATTGTAGATACAATTCTGAAATAGTTGAAATATCTTTGGAATTTAATTAGCAACTGCACAGAAGTTCTCTCTATTCTGCAGTCTCCCATTTACCCCTAGTGAGAAATTGTGAACTATAACAGTTTAGGTTTCAAACAATATAAGTTCATATTCTAAAGGAGCTGCCAAAAATAAACAAACACACACACAAAAAAAAAGAATGATTCAATGAACACATAGTTAATCCAAAAGTAGGAAACCATCTAATCATCTTATATGAGGATCCATTCAGTTAAGTATATAGATATTTTAAATGTTTATTTGAAAATTAAATTTTGTTTATTTTGATAATGTCAAGAAAAATAACTATTGAGTAGGGAAACATTAATACATTAAGGTGTAAGTAACATCATCTTTCTGGCCAACATTTAAAACGTATGTCTGTTAGAGATAAAATACATCTTACTTTGATCTGATATTAATTAATGGGTCTATAAAAGTAAGTTCGATTTTACATAAAACATGTGAAAGCTAGTCACCAGAAAAGTTGGAATAGAAAAGTAAGAAATATTTATTATTATTTATTTATTATTCAGTAATTGAAATGCCTTGCTGTGACAAGTTCTGCAGTTGAAACTGTTTTTTAACTGTTAATATCTCACCATGTTTTTAGAGGAGAAAATAAAATTAGAAAGCTAATATTTTTTGCAGATGTAATGTATATTACAATATTAATACATAGTAATACAATATTAATGTATATTACAAACATACAATACAAATAACAATAATGTTATTTATGCAGCTGTACATGTAAACACACTGAATTTTCTAACACTCTATCTACAAAGGAATGTAAATGTTTTTAAAGGATATTTTAGATTTTGTTCCCTCCCAAGCAAATGGGAATTGGAATTTCAATAATCAGCTGTGACCTATAATTTATGGTTAATATTAAGAAACACTTTCCTTGTAATCTAAAACATTTGGGGCTGAGGTGGGAGTACACATTTTTTTAAAAAATCACATTACTAAAGATTGTAACATTTCTCTTTTTAGAGATTGGTGAGAATTGAAATCTTGAAAAAATTTTGAATTCAAAAACAATTAAAATAATAATTCAAGGAACTTATTTTCTAATAGGAGAGACAATGTTTATATATAGATATGTACAAGACAAAGAAATATAAGGTAACATTAGGGGAGAAGTCACTGGCAGATGGGGCTCCAGAAAAGACCTCATGCAGAAGATGGTATTGATATAAATCTTGAAAATAACGACAACAACAAAACCAGGGATTCCAAGAAATAGAAGTTGAGGTAGAAGAATTAGGGTAGAACATACCAAGTATGGGAAATGACTAATTCAAAATCTTTAAATTATCTCAATTCAAAGAGAAAAAATGGAATGTATTGCACTGTATAAGGAATGATAGGCCAATATATGGTTGGATTGTAGGGTATTTATGCCCTTGCTTACCACAATATAAGCACTTAACATTTGTGGAATTAAATTCAAAATTGAAAATGTAGTATGCAGTCAGGTTGATAATATTGGCATCATAATAACAAATAATTGACATGTATAAATTTATGTGAAATGTGGGGTGAGCTTTGAATACATTATCTTATTTGATCCTCACATCAAAATAACTGCTATAGATAATATCCCCATTTTACAGATAAGGTGGCTGTGGTTCAGCAAGATCAAATTATTTTATTATGATTAAATAACAACTGTCTAAGGAGAGATTCTAATCAAATGTATTCCAGATCCCAAGGTCAGAGATCCATCCATTATACCATGCTGTATAGTTTTTGCTCTCTATTGTTTGTCTTTCTCCCTAGTTTTGGAAATGGTGAATGTTGGTTAATGGTTAAGGTCAAATCAAATTAATAAGAAAAAATGTAATAGTAATAAGCTTGAAGTCTTACACCTCCATTCAAAAGATCAATATCACAAATTACAAAAGGGGGCCTCATGGCTAGATAGGAGATTATCTGAAAAAAAAAATCTGATGAGGTATTGAGTTCATTCCACATACAGAGAATATAATTAGAAGTGAATAGGGAATAAGATGTTCATCGAACAATACTCTTACATAACATGTTCATGCTTAAGGCACCTTTGCTAGGTTTATTCTAGCTCTGTGATTAAAACCTTTTCATTAGAGTTATTCTGCTCAGTGGAGGTCTTCAATGAACAGCTAGATCAATGATAGGTTTGTTGTAGTAAAGATTCTTGTTTAGGTAGGACTAATGGTCTCTGTGTTCAATTAATTAGCAAACATTTAAGTGTCTACTATTCATCCCCTAATATGTTCCCTTATTCAAACATAAGCTCTTTGATGGCAGAGATGGGTTTTGCCTTTTTTTTTTTTTTTTTTTTTTTTTTAAATCCTGTGCCTGACACATAGTAAGTGCTTAATGAATGCTTGTTGACTGACTGACTGACTCTCTAATAAACACTGGAAACATGATAACAAAAATGAAATAATCCTGTTCTTTAAGTGGTATACATCCTATTGAGGGAGACAAGATGTAAATATAGTTATATGCCTCTCTCTCTCTCTCTCTCTCTCTCTCTCTCTCTCTCTCTCTTTATCTATCTAAAATCAAACTGGAGAGCCAGGGATGTAGTGTCACAAAAATACAAGGACTCAAAATATCAAATATTGTAGTGAGTCTGAGAAAGGATAAGGATTAAAAAAAAAGACTACTAGAATTCACAATTAAATCATTAATTGTACACACACACACACACACACACACACACACACACACCAATGCTGCTGGAAATGTTTTCCTGTGTAGGAAACCTTTCTATCTTTAACCTACTTGGAATATATGCTTAGTTGGAAATTCTTCCAAATCTGAAATTCTTAGTCAGCAATCTGTGCCATATGGCAACCTGAAAAATTAGTGTAATGAATTAAGCAAGGTGACATTTCTACCAGAATGTGGAAATTAAGATCAATAGTTTATGCTGTGGTCAGATCACATCAAGAGTATTGTGCTCTACCCTGGATACCATATTTTAGGAAGTGCACTGATTTTCTGGAAGACTATTTGGAGATGGACAACCAGAATGATGAAAGTCTGAAAAGTATGCCATAAAAAACATAAGCTGAAGGAACTAAAAATGTTTACCCTGGAGAAGACAACAGCACGTTACAAGAAACAGTGAAGGAGGAGGAGAAGAAGGAGGAGGGGAAAAATGATGAGTATCTTTAGAGATATGAAAGACACTTTCCTGGAAGAGAGATTAAACTTGTTCTTGTTGCGCCCCAGAGGGAAAAACTGAGAACAATTTAGTTGTGATGTAAGGAAAAAAAATTCTAAACAATTAGAACTGTGCAAAGGCTGAATGACCACATGTTTGAAGATACTGTAAAGGGAATTGGTTTCTAGGTAGAGGTTGGACTAAACAGTTCCTGAGCTTTATCTCAGTGCTGAGATTCTGCAAGTAGGTATAATGTAAGAATTTAAAAATTGTTTTACTTATAATTTTTTTAAAATGTGTTAGTTTGTTTTTTAAAATTCATATGTATAAATCTAAATAGGGTATACCATTCAATCATTTTTAATATGGTTTGGATCTATCAGTTTTTCTTGAATTATACATAAAATTGGTCTACTGTTAATGGTTGCTAAATTAGTTGGTTTAAAGGTTATTTTTTATATAAAGTATATTCATTTTTTGTTGTTATTTGTTTTATTTTTTTGAAGTTTCATCTGATAGTTCCATAGAATTCATTTCCCTATATATTATGGAGGAAAATAAAACCGTTGGGAGGTTATAAGAGTATGAGTGGAATGGGGATAAGAAAGAACAATCCTTAAAATTAAAATGTTTTGTAAACTATCACCAAGTAGCTTTTACATAAAGTAAATTTTACTGAAGATAATAGATTTACCTCTGAAAGACACCTTCAAGACCATCTAGTCCAAATTTTCTCATTTGGACATGAGAGAACCTAACATGAGATTTATCTCATAACATATTATATGTTATTATATATTATATACATATGTAATATATATTATATATTATATGTTATTATTTGAGGAACCAAAAGCCCAGAGAGAGGTTAAGTGACTGAAGAACTAACTGTAAAGGAGTATAAAGAAAAAAAATCTGTCAACCTTTTCTCCCTCTTCTTCCTCCCTCTGTAAACACCGATATGAATGAATCTTCTTCTGTACAAAGCTCCTCCAAAAGAATCCATAATGGATGAGATATATAACCAACTGTTTTACTAAACTGGACTTCCTATTGTTTGGGGTTTTTTTGGTTTGAGAACAAGGGTAAAATGGAATTATAATTCAATAAACACTTTAAAAGTGTGCTAAAAACCGATATTAGATTGCTTACTGTCTCAGAAAATGGAAAGGAGAGAGAGGAGGGATAGGGTTTGGAACTCAAAATATATTTTTTTAATTATTAAAAATTGTTTTGTAATAGGGAAAAGATAAAATATTATTTTAAAAAATATATGTGATGTATGTGTTTCCAGTTCACTGGGAATTTGTGGGAGGGAATTTATGCCTGGATACATTGGAAAATACACAGAGAATTCAGAGAAAGATTTTTCTGTCTTTTGTGTCTTGTACATTAAAGAAAGATTTTAACATTATACATTTGTAATTGAAAATTTCAAACATGTTTGCATATCAATGCAAATGTATATATTATTGCATATTAAATTTTGTATATTAATAAACCTTGATGCTTAGAGAAATTTGCTATTTCATTGATGTGGGTTCGCCATAGTAAACACTTGTAGCTGATTCTTCTTCCAGTGATATAAATTGGAATCTTTATACTTTTCCGTCTTGTCTTACTATTGTCCATGTTTTGCCATCAGTATTTCATAGAACAAAGCTACTTTTGTTCTTTTTAAACAACTACTATTCTACTATTGTACCACGCAGGTTATAATATGAATACTGATATTTAAATATTTTTAAAACTATAAATGGCAAGGCGATGTAGTAGATAGAGAGCAGTTATAAGTGAAAAAGTCCAGGAGTTCCTGTCTCTGACATGAACTGGTTTCTCTGAGCAACTAAGACTTAGCTTCAAAAGAGTTCTGAGAGATTTTGATAAATCATAGGATAACGGTTCTAGACTCAATGTATCCATAGGTTATAGCTCTGGAGATTTAAGAAAACTTAGACGTCATTTAATCCAACCTCTCATTTTTCAGATAAAGAGGCCAGGATCTAAAGAGAGAAAGCTCAGAATCAAAGGCCATAAATGGTAGAGCAATGATTTGAAATCAGGCCCTAAGATGCAGTGTGTTTTCCATGGTTCAGTATTTTTTCCTCTGAACTGAACTGGGAATTCCTCATAGCAACAACCCCCCACCCCTAAATCTATATATGTAATGTGGGTGGGTTTTTTGTGTACATATATATGTATCTATATACATATATATGTGTATATACATGTGTACATTTTATTTTTATTCATTCTATATAGCAAAGATCAATTAAATTTATAATCATTTGTACAGTCTTTATTAAATTTAAGTTTGTATGTTATCTTGTTTTTCATATATTATTTCTCAAATAGTAGAATATGTATAATATATTATTAATATGTTCAAATATAGCAAATTCTCAATTATTCAAGCCTAGATTATTTACTTTGTGGATAATCTGCAATAGTTTTGAGTTTTAAGTTCATTTCTGCTTACTCTGCTCTTAGCCTGTGTGCTCAATTAATGCAAATTATTATCATCATGATGGTAGTGGTGGTTGTTAATGTTACTATTATCATACCAGAATTGAATTCATTGTTATAGGAAACTTATTCTACTAAGGCAGATTAGCACCTGCCCTGCAACTGATTGTTTTTTTGTCCTTTGCTTTAATAGAGGACTGATGGCATCACAGGGTGATATCTCACCTCCTTCCTGAGTTGAATTTCAGTGATGTAGAGTTGCACAAGGTCATCAGCTTCACTCTCTCCTCCAGAGTCATCCAGTGAGGCAAGCCAAAAGTCAAGGTGAATGGTGATAGCCCTGGATGCAGTGGATAATCTTGGTGTCTTTAATGTCTGTCTGAGCTCTAAGAGTTCCACAGCATCTGCTTTTATTTGCTTGCAAGATCATTAGAACAAATTGTTCTAATCTGTCCATTCCACCTAGGGATGTCTTCACATGCTTGAGGTAGACATCCTCCCCCCCCAAAAAAAAAAACAAACCAAAAACAACCCTCACCAGTAGGTTTGTGGCCTGTTGGTTACCCTCAACCTGGTTTAGCCTGTCTGCTGAGACAGTTGTGTTTTTTTTTTCAATCAGGGTGTGGCCACTGTGCATGCTACAACTTCTAGGAGCCACAGGTGAGAGTTGAGTGCCAGATGGACATCAAAAGTGGATGAGCAACCCTGAAAAGGGTTCTGTAGCCATCACAGTCATGCTAGACCTCTTTCAACATCAATGCATCTGTACATCTGGGATGCTGAGAGACCAAGTGTCAACTGTCCAGTTTGGCACTTAAATCCAGGTCTTCATAACTCCAAGGACTGCAACATATTTCTATTGTAAACTTACATTTTGGGGGCAGAAGGGATATCAGCAATAAAATCTATGATGGGAAAAAGAACTGAGCTAGCCATTTCTCAAAAGTAATAGATAGATATCAATTCAGGTGTCAAACTGGTTTCCTCCAGAGGTAAAAAGTCCTGTTGAAAGCTTCCAGAACTATTATTAGCTAAACAAAAATTTAATGAGTTTAAATATATAAATATATATATTTAAATATATTTATATATATATATATAAGATATGATGTATTTCTAAAACCAAATAGAAACCATTAAAATTTTTGTGCTCTGGATCATTCGTGTTATTGTGTCTTGGCCATAACTAATTAATCATTTATTATAATTAAACAAAATCCAATGTGAATACTATTTGGCTGATATGTTGATTAGTTTTGCTAAATTGTTTTAAAAATATTTTTATGAGAGATGGTTCTCTAGGGGAACAAAGGAGAAATTTTTTTGACAAATAAGGATACTGTAAAAACAAAAATTATCAATACAATTTTTTTTAAAGTACAATATGTAGCATCAGAAGTGGTCAAGGTTGTTGACTTTGGTCATAGAATAAAACCAGGTCACAGATTTCACTGGGTGGAGCTAGGTGAGAAATACCAGGCCATTTTACTGGGTGGAGAACTGAGAGACCTAATAGTGCCAGAGACCAATACTATGAGGTGGAGCTGTGACCTCAGTCTGATCACTTGCCTTCATCAACATAGCTGTTTACAGTCTTTTTAACTGATATTCGGCCTAGATTCATTCCAATAGTTAATAAAATCTCATCCTCTCCCAAGACCAGTAATACTAAAGATAAATAGTTTACTTACCTCTCTATCCCTTCTTGCCCACTCTTTTATTTCCATCCACATCAACCCTATTTCTATTCCTCCAAGGTACAACTCAGTTCGTGGCCACCCCTTTAACTCACATACTCTCTCTCTCTCTCTCTCTCTCTCTCTCTCTCTCTCTCTCTCTCTCTCTCTCTCTCTCTCTCTCTGTCTCTCTCTCTTGTCTCTCTCTCTCAGTCTCTCTCTCGTTCTCTCTCTCTCGTTCTCTCTCTCTCTCTCTCGTTCTCTCTCTCTCTCTCTCTCTCTCTCTCTCTCTCTCTCTCTCTCTCTCTCTCTCTCTCTCTCTCTCTCTCTCTCTTCTCTCTCTCTCTCTCTCTCTCTCTGTCTCCCATTAAATCATTAACAAACTTCTAGCACTCACAGACACCTATACCTCTCAGATGACAGCAAATCTGAGGTCATCCTTTCTAGTAGAGTACTGATTGTACCTTTTCCCATACAATTCACTGGCAGAAAATTTAGAATGCAAATTGCTTCTTTTTGTCACTTCCATATTCCCCATCTACCATCATCCCTAAGCAGCCTCTTCCCTTTTCACTTTCTCTCCATTCAAATCTCCATCCTGATGAGTGTGATCAGGATTTCTTCCTTTTTCAATAAGTTTAATGCCTAGTTCAAAGTTTACCTTTACATCTCTACTCCTGTCCCTATATTATAGAGTATATAAACACACACATACATATACATGTATACATACATATACACATATATGTTGATGTTCCCTCAAATACACTGTCTGGATCCTCAAACTACTCATCCACTGTGACCTACTTCTGTAATCCATTTCAACTAAATATTGATCTTATCACTCTTAAATGGTCCACAATCCTCCATGAAAATAAACAGTGAAATTCTTTTATCTGATCATCATTTCAAATCATTCTATCTCTTTCTATGCCTTATTTCTCTGGAATTTATTTTTCATTGCATTCCATCCTGCCTTTTCCAACAGATCTCTACACTTTCACTAATCTCCAATCACTACCTGCATACTGGCTCCTTCCCTATTGCCTAAAAACATGTTCATGTTTCCCATATTCTCAAAATCCCCTCTTTTCATCTATTTATCCCTACCTGAAATCACCCTATAGCGCTCCTCTATTTCACAGTTAGATTTGAGGAGTTGATTTATAATAGATGTTCCTACTTTCTTTCCTTTTATTCTCTTCTTAATTTTTTCTAGTATAGCATTGAATTTCAATATTCAGCTTAACTTGCTCTCTCCAAAGTTTCTAGTGATCTCTTAATTGCCAAATCTAGTGGCTTTTTCCAATTCTTGCATTTCTTGATTTCACTGTAACTATTGACATGGTCAGTCATCCTTTTCTTGACACTTTCTAGGTTTTTGTGGTGTTATTTTCTCCTGCCTATTGATTGATAGTTCTTTCTCTTTTCTTACTCTTCTAGATAACATATTGGGGGTGGGTAGAGTGGTCCTCCAAGTCTGTATCTTATGCACTTTTGTTTTCTCTTTTTTACTATTTCATTTGGTGATCTCCATCACTTTCAATTATTTTTACTATGCAAAAGACTCTAGTTCTAGTCTGTCTCCCAGCCTCAAATCATATCTCCAACTGCCAATTGCACATATCAAACTGGTTGCCCTGAAGATATCTTAAACTCTAGGTATTCAAAACTGAAATCATCCTGTCTCCCTCCTCCAACACTCTTTTTCTTTCTGTTTTACTGTCGAGAGTACCACCATTCTCCCAGTTACTCAGGGTCCTAATCTGTCATTCTCTACTCCTCCCTCTTTCTCACCCTCCCCCACCCTATATCCAATCTATTGCCTAATAAGTCCCATCCTTTCTAACTTCATAATATGTATGCCTTTTTACCTCTGACACTATAACCATTTTAGTACAGTCTCTTGTCATCTTACTCCTGGACTATTGCAATAATTTGTTGATTGGTCTTCAGTCCTTAAATCTTTCTCCACTGCATTCCATTCAGCTGTCAAATTGATCTTCCTAAAGTGCAGTTTGATCATATCATATAACCCCCCTCCCCCATTCAATCATCTCAAAGGTGGCTAACTTTTGCCTCCAGAATAAAATGTAAAATTCCTTTATTTGGCTTTTGAAGTCCATTACAACCTACCCCATTCTTATCCTTCTTACATCTCCACATCCTCTGCACTCTACTGACATGTCTCTTTTGCTGTTTCTCACATGTTATGCTCCATCTTGTGACTCCAGCCATTTTCCCTGATTGTCCCCCATACTGGAACACTCTCCATCTCCTTCTCTGTTTCCTGCCTTCCCTGACTTCTTTCAAGTTTCAATCAAAGTTCCACCTTCTGCAAGAAATCTTTCCAGCTTTTCCAGTTTTCCTTGTCCTTGGTACTTTTTATTTGAGATTACCCCCATCCCAATATAACATACAAACACACATGTATACATATATACATATGTACATGTATGTGTATGTTTGTGCATTGTGTAGATATGTATCTGTACATATATATATATATATATACACACACACATATATATTTAGTTCACATATAGTTGTTTACATATAGGCTTTTACATTAGACTGTCAAGAACAAGGACTTGGGGGGTTTTTGCCTTTCTTTTTGTATTACTTCATCCTCACTCAGAGACCTCCAATGCCTCCATATTCAAATTCCCTTCCTTGCCAGTTTTTTTTTTTTTTTCTGGGGGGTTGGGGTTATTTGCTCAGGGTTACACATCTAGTTAAATGGCTAAGGCCATCTTTAAATTCATGTTCTCCTGATTCCAGGGCCAGTGCTCTATCTATTGTGCCTACTAGGCACTCCTCTTTTCCAGTTTTAACCCATTAATATGACTGTTCAACTCTACAATATTCTTTACAATATCCTTTATTCTCAGATCCTTTGTTCCTTTATCCTTTCATCACTGAAATATCTGTTTCTCTTTCCATACTGTTGAATAAACTTTTGAAAAATCAGCTGACTGGGCCCAATCCTGGGCTCTCACCACTGGAGAATGATTTTTCATCCCACTTGATACAGTAGATATTCTGTGTGTGTGTGTGTGTGTGTGTGTGTGTGTGTGTGTGTGTGTGTGTGTATGTGAGAGAGAGAGGGAGAGAGACAGAGAGAGGGAGAGAGAGAGAGACAGAGACACACACACAGAGACACACACACACAGAGATTCTTAAGACTGGTACTATTTCATTTTTTAAAAAAATGATTTTATTTTTCATTCCCTCCCACTTAATATATTTATTTTTCCTAATTTCATGTGAAAGTAGTTTTCAACATTCCCTTTTATAAGATTCTTACTTCCAATTTTTTTCCTATCCTTCCTTCCTTCCTACCTCCTCAAGACAGCAAGCAATTTGATATAGGTTATAAATGTACAATAATACTAATCATATTTTCACGTCATGTTGGGAAAGAAAGATCAAAAGAAAAAAGAAAAAATACAAGAAAGAAAAAGCAACAAAAAAAGTGAAAATAGTATATTTCAATCTGCATTCAGTTTCTATGGCTCTTTCTGTGGAAGTGGATAGCAGTTTCCATCATAAGTTTTTTGGAACTGTCTTGTATTATTTTATTGCTGAGAAGAGCTAAGTCTATCACAGTTTATTATCATAAAATATTGTTATTATTGTATACAATGTTCTCCTGATTTTGTTCACTTTACTTAGCATAAATTTGTGTCTTTCCAAGTTTTTTGGAAATCTGCACATCCTTTCTTATAGTTCAAAATTATTCCATTACATTAATATACCACAATTTATTTAGCCATTCCCCAATTAATGGGCTTCCTCTCATTTCCAATTCTTTGCCACCATAAAAAAAAAAGCTGCTACAAATATTTTTCTACATGTGGGTCCTTTTCCCTCTTTGATTACAGTTGAGGAAACTAAGGCAGACAGAAGTTGACTTGCACATGGTCACATAGCTAGTAAGTGTTTGAGATCAGATTTGAATTCAGCTTTTCCTGACTCCAGGGTCAGTACTCTATCCATTGCTCAATGTCACCCAGTGTACCCGGTGCCTTCTCTGGCAAGGTTTACCACTTTCTGATAATCCTTCAGCTCAACAGAAGGCTTGTAATTGGTGATTTATCTAAGTGTGAATAACTATGCTATTCTTTCCATCTGGCCACTCCATTTGGGAAATAGGTGATGACCATACAAAGGGAGGAAGATGACCTGCTGATGGCTATCCTGAACAAGACTTGGGTGGCAAGGAAATCATCAATAGAAGAATGAAGAGAAAACCTCTCTTCTCTTTCCTCTTTGATCTCTATCACTTGGTAACCACACCAGTTCATCACCTCTCATGGATTTAAGTATCTTCTCTACCCAAGTGATTCCAAATTTCTTTATGCAGCCCTAGTTTGTCTTTTGAGTCCCAGATTGGTTTCAGTAATTGATTATCAGAAATTTCAAACTTGGTGTCCCATCAGCACTTCAAATTCCATATGTCCAAATATAATTCTTCTTCTTTCTCCTAAAACTTACCCCCTTTCTAAACTTCTCTGTTTTTTTGAAGACATCACATTCTTTTAGTCATCCAAATTTGTAAACTTAATGACATCCTCATCTCTTCCTCTTTACTTCATGTATCCAATCAATTGCCAAACCTCTTCATTTCTACCTCCATCAATCATGACCCTTCTTTCCAATTATACAGCTACCCCTCTAGTTTAGGCCCTTATTCACTTTTATCTAGTCTATTGCAGCAGTCTTTTCATTGATCTTCCTACTTCTAGTCTCTTGGCTCTCCAGTCCATCCTCCACAAAGCCATCAAAGGGATTTTCCTAAAGCTTAGGTTTGATTATGTTACTCTCTCTCTTTCTCCAATTCAGTAAGATCCTGTGTTTCCCTTTTTATCTTTCAGATCTTAACAGAAATAACTGTGTTTAGCACTGAAATCTCTTCACGAGCTGCCTCATCTGACCTTTCCAGCCCACTTACAAATCCTCCTCTTCACACTCTACAATCCAGCCATATTTGCTTCCTTGCTATTCTTTACACACAAAATGCTCAATCTTCCATTTGTATTGGCTTTGTATTGGCTCTCATCTGTCCCATGCCTAGAATTCTCCTTTACTTCTGCCTCTTGGAACCCCTGATTTTCTTAGAGACTCAGCATCAGTGCCATATTTTACACAAGACTTTTCCTTGTTGCTTCAGCTACTAGTACCTTTCTCTCCAATGTTATCTTGCATCTACTCTGTATATGCTTATATATCTGCATGTTTTTTGAATGTAAGCTCCTTGAGGGCAAGAACTTTTTCATTTTTGTTTATATATCTATATCTATATCTATCTATCTATACATATATATATATATATAGATAAATATATAGATATAGATATAGATATACAGATATATAAATATAGATATCTGGTATGTTCTGGTATGTAGTATGTACATGGGACTTATTCAAATTGGTCTGTGATCTCACTGGTTGAGGAGTTCCCTCTAAAAATGCTGATCACATTACATTCATGCCTGCCCATCCTTTGCCCATGTCCTCTCAAAAGTTCACCATAGGAGATCCACTTAATGTGCTGGAAGCCTCCTCTGCTGTCTCTTGACATCATAAAGGCATTATTTGAACACTGCTTGTCAGCTTTTGCAATTGTCCCATAATCCGTCCATTTTTATGTCATAGTTTTTTGATGAAGTCCCTTCTTGTTCTTCAGAGCTGCTCTTTAGTTATATGTTGCAGCCTGCTGTATATGTCTCTCTGTTGTCCTCAGTGTGAGATTCATTTTTTAGTTCTTCAGAGGCAGCAGTGTTCTGTCTTGCTGCCATGTAGCCATACTGTTCAATTTTAATATTGAAAAGAATTTCATAGGAAGCTTGAGATTAATAAAAGAGGTCTGTTGCTTCTGAACATAATCCAGTTCACTCTTATTTGCCTTTTCAATTCTGGACATAAATTATCTTATGCTATTTATCCTAGATGTCCTAAGTATCCATCTAAATGCATATTGAAATTTAGACAATGGTCATTCTCTGTCAGCTTGGTCTTTCTCATGTTTATAGGCAGAAATATTTTTGAATACTTATAGATATCTTCTAGGGTAACTCTAATTAGTTTCTTATTTTCCATTGGCTGCTCTGTTTGGTTTTGCCATTCTCATCCCACGTCTTACAGCTTCTTTGTATATTGCCAGGCTTTCTGAACATTCCATAAACAAAATACTTCATCTTCAGCTCTGGCATTTTATTTTCTGACTGCTCCTATCCCCCCATGCACGTTATGCTTGCTTTTCTCCCCTTCAACTATTGATTTCTCTTGTTTCCTTTAGGTACCAACAAAAATTTCACCTTCTTTAGGAAGCTTTCATCAACCCTCTTAATTCTAATAGTTTCCATCTTTCATTTATTTCCTCTTTCTCATATATATATGGATTTGTTTTGCATTTATTTGTTTATATATTACTCTTTCATTAGACTACAAGCATCTTGAAGGGAAAGACTGCTTTTTGCCTCTTTTTCATATCCCCATATCTTGATAAATTTTCATTTATCTATCATCTATTTATCTATCTATCATTAAAAAACTTGACTAAGCAAAATGCCATTGTAAATAGGCGTAAGGATTTTAGTAACTATAGAGAATCTACAGAAACACAAATATTTATAAGTAATGAGCTATTTTCAGGCAAGAACATCTGGAGGAACTCAACAACTATCGAGAATCCATATTCTGTTTGGTTTCTGCATTGGATTCTGGATTGGAGTGGCACACATCTTCGGTGAGCCAATATGTATTGGTGGGGTTTTTTGTGTATGCTTTGTTTAAGATTAATAAATATGTCACAACTCTAAGAAACCCTATACACCTGTCAGATTGGCTAAGATGACAGGAAAAGATAATGACGAATGTTGGAGGGGATGTGAGAAAACTGGGACACTGATACATTATTATTTTTAATATAATAGTTTTTATTTACCAGATATATGAATGAGTAATTTTAAAACATTGACAACTGCCAAACCTTTTGTTCTAAATTTTCTCCTCCTTCCTCCCAACCCCAAGATGGCAGGTTGACCAATACATATTAAATATGTTAAAATATAAATTAAATACAATATGTGTATACATGTCCATACAGTTATTTTGCTACATAAGAAGAATCAGACTTTGAAATAGTGTACAATTAGCCTGTGAAGGAAATCCAAAATGCAGGCAGACAAAAATAGGGGATTGGGAATTCTATGTAATGGTTCATACTCATTTCCCTGGGTTCTTTTGCTGGGTGCAGCTGGTTCAATTCATTACTGCTCTATTGGAACTGATTTGGTTCATCTCATTGTTGAAGAGGG
Organism: Sminthopsis crassicaudata; assembly: GCF_048593235.1. Taxonomy (NCBI): domain Eukaryota; kingdom Metazoa; phylum Chordata; class Mammalia; order Dasyuromorphia; family Dasyuridae; genus Sminthopsis; species Sminthopsis crassicaudata. Next base: position 112,830,325 of record NC_133618.1, read on the forward strand.
CCATGTTCTTCAGAATTTAGATCTGATTTTTCTTGTGCAACAGGATAAGTGTATGGATATGTATACATATATTTTATTTAACATATATTTTAGCATGTATTAGAATACCTGCCACCTAGGGGAGGGAGTGGGGGGAAGGAGGGGAAAATATGGAAAAGAAGGTTTTGCAAGGGTCAGTGTTGAAAAATTACCCAGACATATGTTTTGTAAATAAAACTATAATAAAAAATAAAAAATAAATTTTAAAAAGTCACTATCTTTATAATATCTTCCACATAATTCTTTTTTGTTATTTTGACATATGTGGATAAGAGACAACATGCTGGAGAAAGAAGCATTTAAGGAAAGAGATGGGAGAAAAAAAGAAGGCAACATTGGACTATATTAATCAATTGATTTTTAAATAGTCAATAAACAATCCTTTATACACCTTTCAGTTTACTGTATAACTGTAAAAATGTTGTCTGCTATAAAACTTTATTTATTTATTTTTTTTGCAAAGCTTTCCTCTTCCATTTTCATTTCTCATTAAGGATGTCCTTGATGTTTCAATGGACAAGATAAACTATTATTCTAATTAAAGGATAAGATGGGGCTCCTGATTATTAGGATTTGAAAACACAGTCAGATCTTCCAAAGTAGAAGCTGTCAGTGGTGTACTTAGCTGGCATTCTCCCACCCCCTACAACTAATACACCCTGAATATTGAGATCATCACCTTAGGCTTGTACAGTGAGTACAAGATGTTCAAGTTAAGACATGGACAGCAGGATTTGCAATACAGCTCTGCTGAGCAAGGTATATGTGGCAGGTAGATAAGTTCAGATTCTTTGGAATTTATATAGGTAAAAAAAAAATACTACCTTGAACACTGGAATGAAATTTCAAGGAATATAGTCTGCCTGAAAATTCTGGAAAACTGTAGCATATAGGTTTATTTAGTGTGCAAATATCTAAGATAGGATATTTTTTAAAAATGTAGTTTCATTGCTCTTGTATATATTAGTTGCTCAATGATATGAAAAGGTAAAGTTGCAACTAATGACAAGTACTGAATTAAATAAGATCAGCTGACCAAAAAATACAATAAGTTATAGGTCATCCAGAGATCAACCTTCTAAAATGTTCATGCATTCAGGAAAGCCAGCAGAAAAAAACCTCCCTCCTCCCACAACCCCCCCTCCCCATAATTAAAAAAAAAAAGCCCTCTTATCAAACTATTCAGTAAGTATTATCAGTGACAGTTGAGAAGAGTCATGGTTATACCGTATGCATTTGCTGGTTCAGTTTCCTGTGAAGAAAAGTTACCAGGTACACCAAGACTATATAAAATGGGTCAGCCCTTTTCTCTTGAAAGCCAAAAAGTGTGGGAGAAAGCTGAACAAGATAATCTCTAAGTATCTTCCAAGTCCAAGAACATTTTGTATCCATTGCTGCTATGGAATTCTGATAATAGACTCACATAGCATTGAAGGCAATCTGAAATTATAAAATAGAGATGGGAGGGGTGAACCTGTAGAAAACTATTCTTTTTCAGATCTGGAAGAGGTCATTGGTTCTGTTTCTCATATGACAGAACAGAAGACTGTTTGCCTAATCAGGAATTTCAACATCCTCTACAAAGAACAATCCTAAAACTTTGGGACTTTAAGAAAAACATCTTTGAAGCAAAATCCCTTTAGGGCCATGAGATAAACCACCTGGCACACATTAAGCACTTAATATGTGCTTGTTGATTAATTTGGTGATGCAAAAATGCTAAAGTTGTAGTCTTAGTTTTTTTTTTCTTCCACTTTTTTTTTTCTCTAAATGTTTATAATTGCTAATATTAGATTTTGAGCGGCTGGAAGGCAGGGATTGTATTTTTGGCCTTCTTTATTCTTCCTTAGCTTAGCACAATAGCCATATACATTTCCTCTCCCTTACATGTGGTAGGTTCTTAAGAAATGCTTATTGAATGTTTTTACCTTAACTTGTTTGTATTTATTAAACAGTTCCTCATGCTTTGGCTCCTTTCCCACTTTATTAAGAAGTGGTGATTTGCACGTTTAGCTTTGAATAAAAATTTCCTGAAGTCAATTAGTGGGTAGTTTAATTCTGTGTTTTAATTAATAGCATAGGACAGCTAGATAGTGTAGTGAATAGAACATTAAGTCTGGAGTCAAAAGCCTTGAGTTTAAATCCAGCCTCAGAAAATTATTAGTCATGGGTTTGCTTCACTTTCCTTATCTGTAAAATGGGGATAATAATAGCACTTTCCTCTCAGTGTTCTTTGTGAAGATCAAATGAGATATTTGTTTTAATAATTATAATTTATTCATTTAAACAATTTTAATTTTAACAATAATAACTTTTAATTTTCAAAATATGTGCGAAGACAGTTTTCAACATTCACCCATGCAAAACCTTGTGTTCCAAATTTTTCTCCCTCCCTTACCCTAACCCCTCCCCTAGACAGAAAGCAATCCGATATATGTTAGACATGCTCAATTCTTCTATACATGTTTCCACAATCATCATGCTGCATAAGAAAAATCGGATCTAAAAAGGACAAAAAGAGGAAGAAAACAAAAAGCAAGCAAACAACAACCAAGGTGAAAATATTACATTGTGATCCACACTTAGTCCCCATGGTTTTCTTTCTGGATGCAGATGACGCTCTCCATTACAAGTCTATTGCAATTGGCCTGAATCACCTCATTTACCATTTACTTTTTTAAAATTTCAAGTTCTAAATTCTCTCCCTTCTCCCAGCCCCTTCTCTCCCCATTGAGAAGGCAAAGCAATATGTTATTAATTTTTTGTGTAAAATCATGCAAAGAATATTTCCATATTAATGATATTCACACACACACAAAAGCATGAAAAATGACATGAAAACAGTATGGTTTCACCTGTGCTCAAGGTTCATTAGTTCTCCTTCTGGAGGTGGATAGAATTTTTCATCATGAGTCCTTTGGACTTGGTGTAGATTATTATACTGATCAGAGTAGCTGAGTCTTTCACAGTTGATCATTGTTATAATATTGCTGTTAACTGTATACAATATTCTCCTGGTTCTGTTTACTTTACTTTGTATTAGTTCATATAAGTCTTTCCACATTTACCTAAAACTATCCTGCTCATCATTTCTTATAGTTATAGTACTATAACTTGCTCAGCCATTCCCCAGTTGATGTACATCCTCTCATTTTCTAATTCTTGCCACTACAAAAAGAGCTGCTATAAATATTCTTTTCCTTTGTTCTCTTTGGGATACAGACCCAGTAATGGTATTGCTGGCTCTTTGAGCATAGTTCCAAATTGTACAAGATAATACTAAATAGATAATAATAGAACAGTTCCTGGCATATAATATACAAATGCTAGCTATTATCATCATCCTTATTGTTATTATACATCTGATTTTCAGGAAAGTATTATGGAAGTATAAATTGTATAGGAATCTGTCACAATTCATTATGATCCTTCAAACATGATTCTCACAACAATGCCCTCAAGAGGTCATCCATCTTCTACTTGAAAACTTTCAGAGATGGTTCATTCACTAGCTTCTCACTTTTGTGGTTGTTGGTTAGTCTTTTTTCAGTTGTATTTGCCTCTTCATGATGCCATTTGGGATTTTCTTGGAAGAAATACTGGAATAGTTTGCCATTTCTTTCTCCAGCTCATTTTACAGATAAAGAATGAGGCAAACAGTATTAAGTAATTTGCCTAGTATCATATAGTTAGTGAATGTCTGAGACCAGATTTGAACTCAGGAAAATGAGTCTTCCTCTCTAGTCAAATACTCCTATCCACTGTGCCACCTTTGCTCCCCTCTTCACAAGCACCCACTTTTTTCCACTTTGGGACAGTTCTGAATTATCAGGAAATTTTTCCTTATATCAAATCCAAATTTATTTACATGTCTATATTTGAAAAGAAATAGGGAATTTCCATGGGGATGGGGCAAATGAGTCAGTGATTGGAACTAGAGTCTGGGAATAATAGAGGAAGTGAGTCCCCCTAACAGGCACTTAATCCAAGCTTTAATATATACAGAAACCTAAATTGAATGGGATTAGAGGCCATTTCCCATTTGTACCTAACCAAGCATCCCCTCTCTACAAATCTGACAAGCTGTCATCTTGGCTTTTTCTTGGGGACTTTTAATGAAAGGGGACCTTCTGAGGACCTTCACTCCATTTTTGATGGATTTAGTTGTTAGGGAAATTTTTATCAAGCTAAAATTTGAGTTTGCAGTTTCTTTTTATTTTTAATAAATAAATATATTTATTTTTACATATGTTTATATATGTCCTACCCCTTACTCCTGCTAAATAGAACCTCTCAAAACAAACAATGCTGTACGGCATCCCTTCCCCAACCCCTCCCCTCATTATATGTATAATCCAGAAAAATAAATTCCCACTTTGGCTATGCCCCTCAAATATGTGTTTCTCTTTGAGTTTACCATGTCTCTGGCATGAGATTAGTAGCATGCTCTCTCTCTCTCTCTCTCTTTTTTTTAGTCTTCTGGATTCAAAGTTTGCCTTTGAGAAAGCAGAATTCTTTCAAAGTTGTTTTTTTTTTCTATAAGGTCGTCATCCTTTGAGTCTCTCTGCAGCTTGTCACTTCTCTCTGTAGAAGTTCAAGCAGGTCTTTCCAGCTTGTTCTAAAATAGTTCATTCTGACATATCTCACATATGGCATGATAATATCCCATATATGCATGTACCATAACTTGTCTAGCCATTCCCCAGTAGGAGGATAGCCCCTCAGTTTACAATCTTTTGACTGCTATGAAAGTCACTCCTAGCAATATATATATATATATTACTATAATATATATTGGGCAGAATGGCTAAATCAAGTTATGACTCAACTGACATTTGGAGGCAATAATGTACCAATTTTCTTTAAGCCCCTCTAATATTTGTCATGTTGTTATAGATTCTACCCATTGCCCCTAAATTCTCTTCCACATAACAGTTAGCTATCATGTCCCTCTCTGAGCTAAACATGCCCATTTCTCTGAACTCGTTCTCTTTTGGCATAAATTTAAGGCCATGTAATCATTCTGGTGACTCTTCAAATTACTCTTTAATTAATCAATGTCTTTTCTAAAATAGGGTTCCCAGAACTATAAACAACACCTTAAATGTGGTTTAATTATCATCTTCTTAATCCTAGACTTTATAGCCTCTCCTATATGTACTTTGATTTCTCTTGTTTTCTTTTCTGTCATTATCCTGCTGAATCCTAGAGAACTTGTGTTACACTGGATCTTTTTCTAATGAATTGTTGGTCAAATTTGTATGGTGAAATTATTTTGAGCTTAAATGAAAGACTTTAAATTTATCCCCCCCAAATTTAATTCCATTAGATCTGGTCTAATGTTCTAATGTATCAAATTTGACTCCCAATTTTCATTTAGTATGTTAATTATTGCCTCAGCTTCATGTAATTTGAAAGTTTTTGTCTGGCACCTAGACCATTATCCATTTTTTTTTTTTGAGGGGGGGATAAAAATGATCATATAGGACCAAGTACAGGTTCTTGAGGCATACTAATAGAGGCTTTTTCTTTATGTTGAACCTAAATCAACCTCCCTATATCCCCGCCTGCCCTGTTCCCTTTAATTAAAAGTCTCTTAAGGAAAGGCCAGATGACAATTTGTCAGATATGTTACATAGAGGGTATGCTTGGTTAGGTACAAATGAGAAGAGATAGTCTCTAATCCCACTCAATTTAATGAAGGTTTCTGGGGATTGCAGAATTGTCTAATTCCTATATTAGATGGCTACCAATTTGATGATGGTTGCCATCATCAATATTTCAAATATGGCATGACATCAATTACAGTGCTAGATAAAAATATTGACAGACAGGGGCATGGACAGAGAACTTCGATATTCTACTTAAAGAATGTCTTCAGATTTCTATTGATTCACTTATCATTTAACTCACATTTCTTCATTTTGTCTCATAAGGCAATTGTGAGGCATTATATGATGCCTTGCTTAAAAAAAAATCATGTAACTATGTTTGTGAAATTTTCCTCATCTATCAGAGTAGTAAAAAATAGATGAAGTCACTCTGCTCCAACTTGCTCTTAACTAACTTATGCTAGCTCATAGTGAATCACTACTTCCCTTTCTAAATTTTCACAATCACTCCTTTATGATTTTTCCAGGAATTGGAGTCAAGCTCACCAGCCCATAGTTTGAAAAATCCACTTTCTTTTCCTTTTAAAGAAGTTGGATGTTTGCCCATCTCCCAGTCTATGACAGTTCTGTTATTCTCCATCATAAATGGTTTTGCCCACATTTGTAAATTCTGCTATTACCTTGGAAGATCCACTTTTTTGGATCTGAAGACTTTAACTTAATGACAGTAGCTAGATGTCATCTTGTCATCTTCTCACGGTGAGTTTTAGTTTCATTTTAATTCTTTTTGCTTCAGGCCAAGTTCTTTTTTTGGTATAGAAAAGAGAAAAAAAAAGAAGTTCAGTAGCTTTGTCTTCTCCTTACCATGTCATACCCAAGATGGAGCCTTTTTTCCTTTTTCTTTTTCCACAAAGCTCTTTTTATTGTCTTGAATTTTATCAAAACTTTGACTCATCTTAGGATCGAGTCTTTCTGACACTACTGCCTATAGGACTGTGCCACTTAAAAAAAAAAAAAAATTGTCCTCAATTATCTCTCCTTTATTCTATCTTCTCTATGGATCTTAAGAAATATCAATTCTTTGATGTGGAGCCCCATGAGTTTCTTTAGACAGTTCTTCCTCATCAAAATAAATTACAAAATATCAAAGGAAATAAAAGAAAATTTTAATTTGGATTTTATACTTCAGAATCTCCCTTCATTCTTAAGCTGAATTTCCTTTTTAGAATCTCCAACTACTTCCATTTATTCTTTATCTGAACTCTATGAAAGTTGCTTTCCTGAAGTCTAGAGTGCATAGCAATCTTTGTTAGACATTCCATTCTATCTAAATGAGATATAAGATGGTATGGCCATTTTGTCCTAAAGCCTTCCAAATCTTTATCCCCAATTCACCAGCCACTTCTTTTTAATTAATTAAAACCAGCTTCAATATAGCAGTTTCTCTTAGTATCTACCTTTTGAAAGACGAACTTAACAAGGCAAATAAGAATTTATCAGTTGCTTAGTATTAGAAAGATACCTTTAATTGATGTATGGATATTTGAACTCCCCCTCACCCTACAATCATATTCTGTCTCTGTCAGTTCTGTGATTTGCCTTAGGAATTCTTCATACACTTTTTCCTTCTAGTTATAACATAATACTAACACAATATCACAACTATTCCTCCATCCTTTGATCCTTACTCAAATGCTCTCCACCCAGCTTCTCCCCTCAGGTTTGTAGATTTCCATACCAAGTATACACTTTATAATGATATGGTACCACCCTGATTATCTAATCTGTTTCTTTTGAACAAAAAACAAGTGAATCCCTTCTAATACTACATTTTAGTCAAGAATTGCATTCCTTCTACTCTTCGTAATGTCCTAAGGCTATTTTTGAAACTCTGAATTAAAATCTTGAATTCCTTTTATTAACCATGTTTTTTTTTTTTTTTTTTTTTTTTTTTGCACAACATCCCTTCCTTTTTTTTTTATCCCCTTCGCTCTACTTACCTGGCCACTGTCCTGGTTCAGGTCTTCATCACTTCTTGCGTGGGCTATTGTAATTGCATCCTAATTGGTCGTCCGGTTTCCAGTCTTTTTTCTCTTTAATCTGTCTTTCACACTGCTGCCAAAATATTTTTCCTAAGGCTGACTTCCAACGATGTTACTCACTTGTTAAAAAATTTTCAGTGGCTACTTATTGTCTCTAGGATAAAGGGCAAACATTTATAGTTGTCCACAATCTGACTGCAACCTAAATTTCTGAAGTTTCATGAAGCTTCTTGGCTTCATCAAGAACAAATCAAGCCACATTGAACTTTTTTTTTTTTTTTTTTTAATAGTTAACCAGCAAAGTTAGATCATGGAAATACCATAAGTAGAGTTCACCTAGCAAACAATTTCATAAATTCTCTTCTGTTATTCCTTTGGAAAATATGGAGAGATGTGAGTTAGATCATATGTGAGTTCTGGACTGGTTGACTGCAACTGAATCATAAAATCACATCAATTTATTCTTTCAGCAGTTCATCTGGATCTTGCGATTTAAACTCTTCAAGGATTGTTAGGTGTTCCCTTACTGTTTTCCTGTTTACTTTGGTTATCAGCTTTCTAATTACCATTTTTATTCTGTTCTTCCTTGGAAAAGAAAACTGAAGCTTTACTTTCTTTCTGTGAATTGTCCTTCTATTTATCCCATCTGTGTGATTATAATTAAAGCAAACACCAATCTCAGCTCATTCTGAAAAACCAAAACTCTGGTATTAGTTATTCTCAGCAATCTCAGCTCATTCTGAAGTTTAGCATCCTTGACATGGTTCTTAAAGAACTGTACTACTGACCTGTCTGCATTTTTAAACATGTCTTTTAAAAGTTGATTTCATTTACATCTTCATTAATCTTTTTACACAACTCCCCAGAAGCCATGATAGTCATAGAGCTATTATTTTTAGATTGGTAGATGGCATTTTGCTAAATAAGATTTTATTTTACTGCACCTAATATTTTCTTTTCTTTTTAAACCCAGATGATAAATTTAAACTATTAATTACTTTTACAAATCAATCTTTCCTGTCCCGTCTTTAAGTAAATATATATGTATATATTTTTAAACTTTACACTTCAATGTTTGCAAGTAAGTGACCCAAACTTCATAAAACTTAATACATGCCCAACAGAACTGACAAATACTTAAGGCATAGCTCAGGTACAAATTAACCAATATCTCTAGAAAACAACATACCATCTAAGTAGGGAGATACAACCACAACCTCCCCTAAGTTAAGCTACCAGCATTTTGTTTTAATGACCTATATTTTAACTTAAAATCCCAAACACAGCTTTAAATTCCCAATAATATAAAACTACTTTTGCCATCATAGCAAGATCTTAAGTCACCTACCCTACTCACTTGACCATGTGACTTCTATAGAAAATCATCTCCAACAGCCTTTCTGTTCTCTTCTCAGATTTTCTTCAAGGACAATTTCAGTGGACACATGGACCATTCTTATGAAGATTTTAGAGAAATAAGAAAGTAGATCCATAGTCTCTGATGCTATCTCAGTTACTTTTTAAATTGCAAGGTCTATCTATAATATTTTCTATTCTTTAGGAATATTTTATTCATAAAGATATCTTGAAAAATGGTCTTTGAGTGCAGTTAAAATTGTGTTACTGCCAGAAAGATTTTCTCCATTAATTAGTTGATCATATTCAGGCACTCTTACCTAAGCAAAACAAAACAAAACAAAAAAAAACACCAACCAAACAAACAAACCACAAAACAGAAAAAAAAAAAAATATATCAATCTGGCAGGGAAAGACTCTCAGGGTTTCTGGACAAAACAGAAACAAGTGCTATTTACATTCACATGGAGGCATCCTCCCCTCAGAAACCAGGTTACCACCCTCACTTTCTCCTTGGCCTTTTCAAGCTAAGGTCTTTAACTGCCATCAGTTTGATTGAGGCAAACACCCATTCAGAGATTAAGGTTTAGTAAGCAAAGGGGCCGGAATCGTCTCTTTTACCTGAGGGAAAAGCCCTCTGGGTTTCTGATCAAAACAGAAACAATTGGCATTTACATTCCTCTGAGACTAGGCTCTAAGGCTAAGTGAAGTTTGGCCTGGGACCTATTTTTGGTCAATCAATGAAAGCCAGGGTTTTAAACAAGGTCCCTAAAAGAAAAAAATCAAAATTTTGATAGGAATTTCAATTGGTAGGAGAGACAAATCAGTGTTCCTTGTCATTTAAAAACTTCCGGAATTCAGGCAAAGAGCAGTCCTGCCCATTGCTGCCGGTGAGCAGCCCTAATTCATCTTTCATGTACATGGTTTTTTGCCTCTTCAGCTCAAAATACTTTATTTGAAGTTTAATTTGAATAGAGCATGAATAATTGTTCTGAATAGGCATGAATATGAAATTTTTGGATGGGGAGATCTAATGTGATAGGACATTTAAAATTTTTAAATTTAACCATTTAGGATTTCCAACCTCATGAATAAGAGATCACCAAACCAATAATGCGTGGGAAAGGCCAATTTTGTTGAGTGAATGGTTGAAAGAGTGAATAAAACACTTTGTTCAGAACAAATGAACTGTGATTTTTATCTCAAAGGTTTATTGTTCTTGCCAATTTTTGGGGAGGGGGGGAAAGAAATCTAACTTCTCCCTAAACATGGGAGTTACTTAACAGTTTCAGAGGATGACTAAGGTGAAAGTGTTTAATTTATTAAAAATTACTAGAGACTCCTTTCTTCTGTAACATTCTTTTCAAGTATAACCCCCCCAAGAACCCAACAAAACCCAAAAATCCACCGCTGTCCCTTGCAAATTATGAAAAAAAGTCATAAACTGGTTAATTTTTGTTCAGTTGTTTCAGTCATGTTCAACCCTTTGTGTCTCTCCCCCTCCCCCCCTTTAGGTTTCCTTGGCAAAGATACTGGATTGGTTTGCCATTTTTTTCTTCAGTGGATTCATTTTGTCATGCATTTAGAGGTTAAGTGTCTTGCTCAGCATCATATAGCTAGGAATTGTCTGAAGCTAGATTTGAACTCAGGTTTTCCTGATTCCAGGTCAGTGCTGTATCCATTGAACCACCATTTACCCTTAAGCTACTTAAATAAACCACCTATACATTATTAAAATGATCTTAAATAAAGTTGTACACATTAGAAAACAAAATATATAATATGCTTGTTATGTATTCTCAGAGTTGAAAGTACTCACGATTTAAATTTTTTATGTATTAAATTCTGTCAGTAAGTAATAATCCTCTTGAGATAGCCTAAAGTGTTCATTTCGGATAAAGAAATAAAAATCAATATTTTTATTTAAAATTGTCCTTTGCCAGTCAAATAAGCACATTTATCATGGCATGTGGGAGGAGAGTCTACCACTGATGTTTACTACCTGTGTGATCTTAGAGAAGTAATTTCACTTTCTTGTACCTCAAGTTCCTCACTTATAAAGTGAGGAGTGTGAGCTTCCTTTTATTTTCAGTTTTATGACCCATCTTTGTGCATTATGCATAGTTATAGGTTACTTTACAAAAAATGAAGCCAGAGTTTGGATATATAATAGAGAATTTTATGTACAATACAAAAATTCTTTCTTAGCCTAATATGACATCCTTTCTTATTCACGGGAAACAGAACAGAGGTATTATATTATATATTTGCACAAGATTCTAATGCTGCCATTAAAAAGAGATGTTTGATATGAGAAGCAACTTAGTGTAAAGGAGAATAATTGTATTTGAGTCTAGAAATGTGGGTTTGAATTTTGACAATGTCATTGTGTAACCATGAATGAACTATTTTATCCCTCTGTGACTCAGTTTATTTATATGTAAAATGGCAATACCACTTTATTTATATGTAAATTGGTATGTAAAATGGTAATGCTAACTACCTCACAAGGCAATTGTGGGGAAATATGTCTTGTAAAATTTAAAGAATTATAGAAATGTGAGTTGTTATGATTATCACTATTTAAGATATGGATATGAGAACTTAAGAGATATATTCAGTTTAGTTCAGCTAACATGCAATTAGTCAGTTGTAGAACACTTTGCTAGACAGTGGAGTTATAAAAGATAAGAATTAAGCTTTAAGGTGTTTGCATCCTCTCAGGGATGATGCAACAATCATATTCACAGATAAATAAATTCAAAATAATTTGTGGAGTTATCGGACAATGATGAGGAAAGTCTCCCAGAAAATGCACTTGAACTGATCTTAAAGGATAGATTCCAAGAGGTAGATAAATGGCAGAAGAGCATTCTAGTCATTAGGGGTAGCTGGGGCAAGACCATAGAGATAGGAAATGGGATGTTAAGAGTGGTTAGGAGATGCTAATTTGACTAGTGAGTAGGATAAGGGAGATAATACCAAAGAATCAGAGAATTCTGTGGAAAACATGGCAGAGAGCTTTTAGGTAAGGATCAATGAAAGTGGAAATAGAAACAGTTGTGTCAACAAAGAATGTTGCAGATCAACTAAAGAAAGAGGAAACAGATCAGGAGTTTGCCAGATAGATCACCAGCTGACAATGGCAGTATGATTGTGATATCGATGAGGGGCTTTGGTTATCTGGATATCTCCTGGAGTTTTCTTTATGTCTAAAGTAGGGCAAACTTTCTTGGCTTGCCTTGATGATAACTTCATTCTTCAAAATATGGAGGAGCCAAGAGAAGGAACTTCTACTCTGGATCTGCTTCCCATCTATATGGAGGAATTGGCTGCTGGTATGGAAATGATGGATGCTTTTCTTTGTGGGAGGTGATCATTCCATCTTAGCATTTGTGAAAGATAAGAAGAGGAAATCTGGACATTAATTTCTGGAGATCAGATTCCAAAGTGTTCAGGAAAGACTAGATAGGTTTTCATGACTAAAAGTTCTATAAGGAAGAGTGATAAGCTCTCAAGAATGAAATTCTGGAAAGACAAAGAAAAAAAAAATGAGAACAAGGTAGGGAAAGGGGAGTTGTCTAAAGAGACTGATGTGGATGTACAAGGAAATCATCATCCAACAATTAGATGAGTTTTTGCTTTATACTAGAATCTATAAGGAGTCACCCAATTTTTATTTTATTTTTTTATTTTTTATTTTTTATTTTTTTTTAACAAAGAAATAGCCTGGCTTTCAGGAAGCAGTTGTATGAAGAATGGATTAGTGATGAGAGATACTAGAAGCAGGGAGAACATTTAGTTGACTACAATTATCACAGAATCACAATTTTTAGGGTTGGAAGAAACCTCAGGAACCATAATCCAATCTACATCCGAAAAGGAATCCCTACTATGCTACAGCTGTTAAATTTCTACTCAAAGACTTCCAAAAGGAAACCCACTATCAACTAAAGCAGCACGGTCCATATTTGACTAGCTCTAGTTGTTAGGAAGTTTTTCTTATCTGCAAATCTAAAATTATTCCTGCAACTTCGGTTTGTTGGTTGTATTCTACCCTCTGGAACTTAGTAGAATAAGCTGAATACATTCCTTCAAGTACTTGAAGGCAGCAATCATATACTTACTAAGTGGCTTCTTCTCCAAGCTAAATAGCAGCAGTTCTTTCTACTGGTCCTTAAGGTCCTTTACCAATCTGGGTTGTTCTCTTCTGGATGTTTTCTTGCTTTTCAATGTCCTTCCCAAACTATAGTACCAGAACTGAACAGAACGCCCCAGAGTACAACAGAACTATTATGCTCTTGTTTGGGGGAGTTATGCATCTTTTAATGTAAACCAAGTTTGCTTACCTTTTTTGGCTGCTACATCTCAGTCATCAATAGATATAATGTAATTATCTAATAAATATGTATCTCTTGATAGAACGTATGCTTCTTAAAGACAGGGACTGTTTCAAGTTGTATATATCCCCATCCAGCAGACTACTATTATTATTGTTCTAGTATATGTGCAGGTCTGTGTATACATATGCATAAATACTGATTAAATATAATGTAAGTACAAGGCAGTTATATACAAAGTAATTAAGAAAAGAAAGCACTAGAAGTTTAAAGAATCAGAAAAAACCTCTGTTGATATTAAAGTTAAGTACCATAAGTAGAAAAGGGTAAAGGAGGATGGTAATAACTCCATGTTTAAGTTTGTCAAAACATGTGTGAAAAGTGTCAAGAGGGCAAGGCTTTAAAGTGCAGAGTATAGAGTAGTTGAACTAGTCAATTGTAAGTCATAATTCTCATTTAGATGAATCACCTGATCACCTGGGAATTTAATTTTATTTTTCTAGGTATCAAAAATTTTTTGTTGTTCAATTGTTTTTCAGTCCTATCTGACTCCTTGTGATCCCCTTTGGATTTTTTGGGGGCAAAGACACTGGAGTGATTTGCATTTTCTTTTCCAGCTCACTTTATAAATAAGGAAACTGAAGCAAATAGGATTAAGTGACTTGTCCAGAGTCACACAGCTACTAAGTGTCTGAGATCAGGTTTGAACTTGGATCTTCCTGATTCCAGACCCAGTACTCTATTTACTGTGTCCTCTAGCTTACCCTGGGGAAGAAAATATTTGGTGCAAATAATTTACTGTGTTTACCAGTAGTACTAATTTGTGCTTACTGTCTAACAGATGACTCATCACATTTTAGCAGTACTATTCTAGGTCACTTTTCTCTTAAAGGAGAAAGTTTTCTGAATAAGACTTTCACAAAATCACTAGGCTACTTTATGAAATAGTCGTTTATAAAATACTTTTAAAAATAATACTTGAGTTAAAATTATCCATGCATATGTTTTGAAAATTAAAAATTTTTAATAAAAATAAAAATAATACTTAAATTTTTCAAAAAATGAAAATTAAAAAATATTCATGAGATATATTCCTTTTAAAAAAAGTTGATCTTGAGCAATGCTTCTCAAATTTCTTGTAGTATTGATCTCTTCACTTAAAATAAGACTTTGTAAAAAATCTTGTTAGTAAAACCTTTTTTTACAAATGATTTATAAAAAATCACTAGGGTTCATGACATTAAATGTTGGTTTTGTTTAAAAAAATCCTAATTCCAGATCAATTTTTATGAATTATAATATTATTTCAATCAACTTGTTGAAAAAGATGTGATCACACACTATTGGTTGTCATTAATCACAGGATGACAGATTAGGAGGAGGGAGAAGCCTTAAGGCTATTTACTTCTTCTCCCCCCCCCCCCCAGGCTGGGGTTAAGTGACTTGCCCAGGGTCACACAGCTAGGAAGTGTTAAGTGGTTAAGTGTCTGAGATCACATTTGAACTCGGATTCTCCTGAATGCAAGGCTGGAGCTCTATCCACTGCGCCACCTAGCTGCCCCAGGCTGTTTGCTTCTTTCTAATTTTACAGATGAAATCAAGCCTAAGTGAAGATTAGTCTGTCAGTAATTGGCAGTCAGGATTTGAATCCAGATCCTTCAACTCTAGACTCTAGATTGAAAATATGGATAATACTACAACTCTAATATCCATATAAAGGTAGCATGTTCTAATAGATAAAGGGTTGTGTTTGGAGTCAGAAAGAGCTCATATGGATAACACACGTACCATCTTGGTGCTTAAATGTACATAGTCTGAAAGGAATGTCTCTAGCATGTTTTTTGGGCATCTTTTCTAGAATAGAATTTATGGGAGGATATGGACATGAGTTGCAGAGGATGCAGTGGCTGAGTAAATTGAGACTTGTCCTGCTAGAAGGAGTAATCATGTTTCAGAGATGATAGATTGACTTGCTGAACCCACAGATAATAACTTTTGGCAGAAATTAGTTATAGCTATCAATTATAAAATATTGCATCACCCCAAAGACTACTATAAATAAACAGAATAGATACAGGAATTGCCTAAAGACTGCCCTTCTGGGAACATTAGGATTAAAGGAATGGCACATTTCACTCACTTTATGCCATTTTTACTTGATTGATATCCATACCTGCATACTAGTTATGACTTAATTCTCTCCTCATTGTTGTTATATAAGTACTAATGGTTTTTGGAATCCTAGCTAACATAGTCAAATATGCAAATAAATCTGTGGTCTTATTAATACAGTTATTCCCTCCTATAGGAGAGATTCCAGCCTATCCACATTCATCTGCCCTGTGCAATTGTCTCCCATATTCTTTTTAAAGATCAACACAGGGTGTAAGCTCCTAATGTTAGGGACCTTCCTTGCTTTCTTTTGATTAAGATACAACTATAGCACATGGTGAGTCCAACAGTTATCCCTTAATCTTCTCACATGACCAGCCTATCTTTTCCACCCATGCATTATTTCACTGATGCTGTCCTTTACACTAGATTTCCATCATATTTTCTTGTTTGTATTGTGCTAACTACATGACATAATGGATAAAATGTTAGACTTAGAAACAGGGAGATCTGAGTTCAAATCTAACTTCAAAGGTTGTGTGACTGTTTTTTTTTTTTTAACTTAATATCTCTCTGCCTCAGTTCCTTAATCTGCAAAATGGAGATGACAATAGCACTTAGCTCACAGAGCTGTTTTGAGCCCTGTGGGCTCCCTATGGGAGATAATATATATAAAGCATTATATAAATGCTAGATGCTAGTGTTATTATAATTTTTTTTATTATTGTGTCATCATTTATCTCTTCATTGCCCTCTAGGTAGTGTCTAGTTTTAGATCTCTGGATCTTAGTACCATAGATCCTTGAAGGAATTTAAGGTCATCTAGTAATAACAACTATAATAATGATGACAGCTACCAGTTATATAGTGATTTTATATATATATATATAGTGATTTAAGGTTTGAAAAGCACTTTTCAAATATTATTTTATATCCTTATCACATATCTGGGAGGTATTATTTCAATTTACAGATGAGGAAATTGAGTGATTGTTCTTTTTTTTTGTATCAACTCTGCCCTTCATTTTCCTGATTCAACCCTTATATTGAATTTTATCCTCTACATTTAATGTATTTATAAAGTTAGCAAATTGCTATTCATGGGAATGAGTATCCACTTATTATAGAATAGTTGAATGTTAATTTGATAAAAGTTATGTAACATTTTTTACACCATTTTAAATTATATTTTAGTGCACATTTGTTACATATTTTATATATACATTATTTATATATAATTATATTTTCCATTATTTTGATTAAAAATGACTATCACAGTCTAGATGTAGATTCATGGCTTCACAAGGAGCCCAGAAGAAACAATACCATGTGAGCTTTTTGAATCCTCTACAAATGGGACAAAAGGACTTATGGAAATAAGAGCTGGGAATTACTTATTTGCTGTATCTGCTTCTTAAACTTGAATCTTTCCTTGTCTCCAAATGTGAAAATTGTCACCACATGATTTAGAGATGCTAAGAGGACATTGATGGGAAGATGTGAAATTGAACAACTTTCTACATCCTTTTGAAGTTCACAAGGTCCTCTATCAAAAGGTCAAGGCTATCTGGGCATGAGGGAGAGAGGGGAAGAGAAACCTAGTACTAAACTAACTTGATAATTTAGAGATAACTCACAGAACATGATCAAGTTTACTTAGTCTATCTGAACATGATGTCTGGGCAAAATGACTTCAGTTTTAAGGTAGTTTGAGCCCTAGTCTATAAGTTAAAATAATTTTTTTTGCATCTTATTACTTAGGTGAGATGACTTCAATGAGTAAATCAATCAACCCTACTCTTACAGTTTTAAGTCCCTATCTTTTGCTTCTGGAAAATTATATTCCAAGATCTCTCATACATTGTAGAAACTGCCAGGTCTTTATAATATTGGCTATAGATACTAGGATGATTATGCCTATTTTGGGGGGGGGGTTGATGTTGAAATTCTAGATTTTGACTGTGACATTCATGTGCTTTTTTATGCATAATTTAAAAAATAAATTCAGAGATATGAATGTTCTCAGTAATTTCCTCTGAATTTGATCATATCAACAATTCTGTTATTATGATTTTCTCTCTGAATCTTGTCTCTACACATTGAGACAATGGTAGATTCAAACAATGCTGCTACTGTTTCACTAATGTTATATAGTATTTACATCTAATTTAGTTTAAAAATTTTTTTAAATTAAAATTTTAAATTTTAAAAATATTAAATCTAATTTAAAATGTTTTAAAATTTTTTTAAAGCTTTATCTTGCTAAAGTTCTTCATTGATTTACACAATAAAATTTCTAGCCTGACTTGGCTTTTTTTTTTTTTTTTAACTATTGTTGGTATGCTCCTCAACTTGAGTACTTTTGGATTTTAATGATTAAAACAATTCTACACTTGTTTTTATATCCCTATATAAATTTACATTGAGCCAAACATTAGTCACTCATGGTTGTAAAGCTTTTACAGGATTAACCTGGAGATTTCCAGCTACTAGGTTGACATAAACATTAAAGGACGAAGTAAGGCTTGCTTTCTCTTATTGACATTGTTGAGCAAATCAAAGAGTTTCCTGTCTCCAAATGGTATTTTTTCCCATCTGAGTCAAAGATATTGAGATGAAGTTCATATTCTCTTGACTTTTATAGATCAAATTCTAGCTTGTTCTGTCATTTGTCATCTTGAGTGAATAGACATGCTTTCTTACATTTTTTTTCCCTTAGCTATTTAAAAAATTATTTGTTGTTGCAGAACTTGATGAAAACTAAATTATTCTGAAACATATCCTTGCTGGTGTCCAGAAGATTGTTTCTATGTGTAGTCTATTCCATGATCTTAATAATTTTCTGAAATTTAAAAAAAATTTTTAATTTACTAATTTATTTAATTAAAGTTGTTTACTTTCAAAACATATGCATGGATAATTTTTCAACATTGACCCTTGCAAAACTTTGTGTTCCAATTTCTCCTCCTTCTACCTCCCTCCCTCCCCTAGATGGCAAGTAATACAATATATATTAAACATGGTAAAATATGTTAAATCAAATATATGCATACATATTTAGTGAAACTTTCTTGTGCAATTTTCTGAAATATGGTAGACAGACTTTTTGTTATGTAGAACTGACTTCAAATATTCAAAGGAACAGTCACATGGAAGGGAGATAAAATTTGCTTTTTTTAAGTAAAAAGAGGAGTAATGAGTAGACGTTGTAGGAAAAGAAAAATCAACATTCTTGTTCAAAATTACAGCTAACTATAGGTTGGGATGTCTTGGAATATAGGAAATTCACTCTTCCCTGGAAGTGTTAAAGCAAAAATTAGATGATCTCTCTATCAGAAATTTTGTTTTGTGTCATAATGAATAAAGAACTGCAATTAGAGTTAGGAAGATATGGGTCCAAAACCTGTGACCCCCTCTTATTAGCCAAAGGAGATTAGAATAGTCACTTAACTTCTCTCAAAATTTTTTCTTTCTTTCTTTCTTTCTTTTTTTTTTTTTTTTTTTTTTTTTTTTTGGCAACTGGGGTTAAGTGACTTATCCAGGGTCACACAGCTAGAACATCTTAGAAAGCTGATTTACACCACAAAAGTGTCTAAGACCAGATTTGAGAGAACTTTTTAAACCTTGAAATACTTATAAATGTCTTTTATTTAGAGACATGTTGGTATAGATGGCTTCAGATTCCTTTTTGTTCTGTAATTCTGAATCTCAGGCCATTGGTACAGTGGATACAACATTGGAGCTAGGAAGATCAGAGTTCAAATCTGGCCTCAGACACTGATGATTGTGGGAAAGTCATTTAACTTGTATTCATCTGTTTCTTCAACTATACAAAGAGATAATAGCACCTTCCCCACAGAATTGTTGTGAGGATCAAATGAGATGATATTTGAAAAAGCAGCACAATGCCAGGCATGCAGTTAATAACTGTTTGTTTCCTTCCTTTCTAAATTATCTTGCCATTTTCTAGCCTTAAGTTCTATCATCTTTGTTTATGAAATAACTAAGTCTTCCGCTAGCAGAGTTGTTCTTTTACTCCCTTTTGTCAGAAGGTGCAGCAGAATGAGCACCTGACTTTGGAATCAAAGTACTTCTATTCAGATCCTTCCTCTTATGATTCATGTGATTTTTGACTAAGTCCTTGAACCTCCCTAATGCATAGCTTCATCATCTCTAAAATAAATGAGATCAGAAGGTATGGAGTTACACAGAGCCCAAGAGCTCTAGAACGATGATCTCAGGGTCCTCTCCTGCTGCTTCTGCTACCTGGTCTTCCAGCAGAAAATTCTCATTGATACTCCTTTAATGGACACATTCATTCAGTCTATTTTACTTAGATTTTTTTTCACACCAACTCCATGCTGTTGAATTTTATTGCTGTTGTTTTTGTCTCATTCCTTAAAAACAACAACAACAATAAAAACAACAGCAAACCTGATGTTCCAGTGCTCTTTTTATAGATATAAAGTTTTTCTTTATGGGTACAATTTTTTATTGTTTTTCCCTTTTTTAGTGCTTATATATTATGGATTGTAGCTTTTAATTCAATAATGAAAATTAGCTGAATTGAGAAAACAGAATGAATTCACATTGGAGTATTTATCCAGAGAAGCAAAAGAGAAATTAACCAATTGGAAATACAAAAATAAAGTGGAGGGGAAATTCAACAGAAAAAAAGCAAAAAACAACTGTGGTTAAAGAACACATACCTATGCAAATCAAAGCCAATGACTTCAAAGAAAGGTTATACAATGAGAATCTCCCATTTAAGAATCTCCCATTGGTCTCCCAAAAGAGCTCAACAAATGGATTGTAGCTCTTACTTATATATAGTATAAGACACATACATGCCACATACATACATTCCTAATTTCTTCTCTTATAGATTTCATTTCTCTTTTGTACCATTCAGAAATTTCTCATTGGTTCATGGTATCTTGGCATTCTACAGAATTATATTTCATCAGATATTAATTTTTTTTCTTTGTTTTGTATATTTGTAAAGGGAGATTTGTAATTTCTTCAAGAGATCATTTCTTTTAGTTTAGGATTCCTCACAGCTGATTTATCTTTCTGTAGTTTGGGTTTTTGCTGAATTTTCTTCCTTTTGGGTGTTTCAATCTTTTTTCTTCCTTTTTCACTTTTTTCTACTTCTCTTTAATTGGTAGGCATATCCCTCAAAATGAGCTGCAAAGCCATTTTAATCTCCTTCTACACTATGGGATTTAGATTTTTCTGGTCTTGCTCCCTAGGAAGCCCTTGTCATTTCTGGTGTGGGGAGGGATCCTATGGGACTGATTCTGCCTAGATTTCAGTTTCCTTTTCTTCAGACCTGATGCAGTCATACTGGCTGCTTACCTTTCTTGATTCTTTCTTTCTCTGAGTAGGCTAAATCATCATTAATCACTTTTTACAGGTTTGGGAAAAGTGTCCCAGATAGTTTATCTGTAGCTTTGAGAGTACCTTAATTTAGGGACCACCACAGAAAGAAGGAAATCTCTCTCCTTTCTTCTTATGTGGTTGGGCAGAATCATTGTCTGTTGCTTGTTGCTGGGGAAAGGAGGTAGGAGCTTGGCATGAGGGGCAGTCCAATGTCAGTGAAGAGTGTTGACAAAGTCTCCATGGAAGGAAGGGAATCTAATGTAGGTTTTAGAGACAAGTCCACAAACCAGTTTGTGACTTGCTAAGAGTAAAATTGCTAGTCACTGCAAGGAACATAGAAACTGGTGGGGAAGAAGTGCTGAGGGAATGCCTAAAGAAATATTGTTTTCTGCCATTAATTTATAAGGAGTTTATGTTACTGTGATTCTCTATCTCTCTCTCTTTTTTTTTTTTTTGGTCCTGTGTAGTCAGCTATAATTATCCTATGTTTATAATTACACTGTGATTCTTTTTAGGGATAGCTAGGTAGTATAGTAGCTAAAGTTCTGGGTTTGAAATCAGGAAGATTCATTTTCATGAGTTCAAATTCAGTCTCAGACACTTGCTAGCTGTGTGACTCTGAACAAGACACTCAATCATGTTTGACTCAGAACCATTTTCTTTTTAGAAGTTTTTGAGAGTTAGTGGAGATTGGATAAAATTTCTAATCTGCCATCTTAATGGTCACATTACCTAAAAGTCCAACTATACTTTTTTTAACACCAGGGTTGATTTTACTTTTGAGGGAGAGGGAATTTGAGTAAAAGAAGAGAAGCACTTCAGTTAAAGTTTAAAAATGTAGCTGAGAGCAAAAGGAAATTCAGAAGGGAACAGATAAAAGGACACTGTCGTACTATTGTATTAATCGTATTTTAGTATGTATGTTTGAAAGTGTACACAAGAGACTTACTGTTTTACATACAAGCCTCATTTTTGTTCTTTTTTATGAGACTCTCCATAATAATCAATGTTGGAAAGTATATGATAATAAAATAATTTTTTAAAAAGAAGCAGCTACATTGGAGGAAGATCAAAGACAAAAAGACAAATTTAAAGAGTCAGAGTGCTTCCCTGGATCCCTAAAAACTCAGTGGGAAGTACTGATATGAGCAGGAGGTATGCTGTCCAGTTACTGTGAGAAGGTAAAGATTTATTAACTTCCCATCAACTGACCTGTAATGGGAAACAGAGACCTGCTGAGAAGTTCAAGAATGAGGTATTATCACGTTCATCCTCAGAGGCCCTTGGTGTAGAAGATGAAACTGTGGGACCTACTGAGGTGTGAAATACAGAAGGCTGGAGGCACTCTGGCTTTGAGAGACATGCAAGACTCAGAAAAGTCACCTAAATGCCAGTGCAATAATCCTCCAGACAAAGTGCTCAAGAGCTAGAACTGAACAACCACTTTAATCTGTGAGAAAAGAGGCAAAAATAGAAGGGCAGCAGAACAAAGCTGGGTTGAGAAAGACCCATGATATTAGGGGTGGGTGACAGTGATAGCAGTAAGGACAGGCTATACATCTGTGTGCAATGGAGTACAGTGATGATAGAGATCCTCAGGAGAAGAGAATGACTCATGAAAAAGTGGGACTGATGGGGAAGATCAAACCCTGATCTTCTCTTTCCCGGACCATTTATCTCCCAACACCCCCCTGCTCAGGGAAGTCATAGGAACTGCACAGTTCCCTGGGGGAATCCTAATGCAGGTGGGATCTTTTTTGATTACATGTTTGGATATGAGTTGCTTCTATGTTCTTTACAGTTTAAACATATTTTCCCCCATGTTTTGAAGGTTTATGGACCTGGATAATTGTAAGAGGGAGGCTGATGGCCCTATTTGGTATAATGTCAGACACTAGATTTCTCAGCTTTTACCTGAGTGGAGACAATAGAACCCCCAAGTGTTACCTTCATATCAGGTGAAAATCTCTGATACAACTGTTTAAATTTTGACTTTCCTTCCACAAGAGTCCATTTCCTTGTCTAATTATGCCTTTAATGTCAAATATATTTTTTTGGCACTTGTTACTGCTCCAATCATTTTTGGTAATATTTTGCAATCTCATTACATGTATTATGCCTTTTAGAGATTGCTATATTTTGTGATTCACTACCATATATCATCATATGAAGAATTTTGGTGTCAGAAAAAAATGGGTTTTTGTATCAGGGAATAGCTTGGAAATCACTGAAAGTGCCACAAAATTTCCCCAATGCAAGCTCTGTTCTTTCTCTTCAATTCTGTGTCATTTCATTGGCCAACTGTGATGCCTATCTGAGATATACAGTGTCCCAAAAGTCTTAGTGAAGTTTTGAGCTTTTATAACTTCCAAAGGGTAAATGATACAAACTTATAAAAATAATATTTGCAAAGTTAATTACTTACATTTTACACTATTAAATATCTCATGGTATTCCTCAATCTAATTGCTTTTTGAACTTTATAAAAACTGTCATTAGCTGTTTCTCAGTACAAGAAAGGATTGCATGTGTTATCATACCTAGATATTATAAGGAATGAAGTTTTGATAAATTTACTACAGATTTGATATGATCCCACAAAAAACAAACAAACAAACAAACAAACAGGTCAAGTGACTGAAGTCAAGGAAGAGAACCTCTTCTACTGATCCATTGGTCTGAGAAAATGTCATTTATAAACTGTGAAACCTGCAATATAATGACAGGGTACTTTGGTTAAAACTAAAATTTAATATTCAAAATTCACAAACAAAATAGGCATAAATTTAGATAATCAATTTTCAAATCATGTTATTGTAAGACTGTAGCATATATACTTTTGAAATTAAGAAAGCTTAAAATTGCACTAAGACTTTTAGGATCCCCTGAATGTCTTAATGGAATAGCTCAAAAGTTTAACCATCCAAGTGCATAGTATGCATTGTCTGCACAATAAGTACTCTCCACATATTCACATTATAACAAACTTGGAATTCCAATAATTTGGAATTTGCTAATATACACTGAAGTAAAAAGTTAAATTCAAATTATTTACATTGTATGTTGTATATATGTATAAATATTTTAATCATATTTTTCTAATATGTGAGTCATAGGCTAAGATTAGGAATATATATTTTTTTATTTAGCAGATGCCCTCTTTGCCATGGCACACATAAATAGTTTCAGGAATCATGAGATAGATAGTACACTCTTAAATTTGTGTGTGTGTGTGTGTGTATGTGTATGTGTGTGTGATATGAGTGTGGGCTCACTCTTCTTTGTACAATAACTTCCTTGTTATAGTTTTTACTCTTTAAGAGAAAAATCATAAAAATTCACTCAGTGAAAACATGTTTGACTTCTTAGCAGAAGCCACAGCAAATAAAGTCTTGTATTTAAGATCTATTATTTTGTGATATTTACATATAAAAAAGAATATACCACAAAAATATGGTAGTGATTCAACCCTGAATTTATAAAGAAAAGTACATGACTAGTGACTGCATACTTATTGAATTCTTTTTCAATAGAAAAATCTATGAATGCTAAGAAAGTATTTTATTAAAAAAATGTGAGATTTTGGGGAAAGTGTTCCTCTTCTAATGTACATTGCTAGCATTACTTCCTGTACATTTTAACTGAAATCCTCTTAGTATGCAAAGTAAATAGATTATGATATACTGAAGGATTAGGGCTCCCTGTCTAGTGTCAGATTAATCCCTCATATAGACCGTCACTTGAACTGACAGAAATATGGCTTCAGTTCAGCAAAAGCGCTCTATAAGCTAAGTAATGCATTTCATTGTTTTGGGCAGAATAAATGGGATGTTTCTTGGATTGATTGCTGTATTGAAATTCCAAATTAAATACAAATCTATCTTTCACAAACACTTTCCTCAGATTGTCATGAAAATGATATCTATCACATAGCCTAGATGGGGGAAACATTACTGTTAAATGTTTGCTTTAATCTTACTTATAATATTATTTATTATTTAATGTTAACTTACTGAATAAAGAGAAAAATTTTTGTCTTTTGTCTTAAAAGCGTTTACATGATTTTGTGTAGTACCCTTTCCTAAGCAAGGAATGATATACTAACTGTTAATATCTAATAAAGTATTTCACAGAACAGGATAATATTGTCAGAAAACCTCTCAATTGTGAATAAATGACTGATTAAAATATAAAGGCATATTCTTTTTCATCAATAAGATCTTTCAAAAGAAATACTTTAAATATATTATTTTGTGAAAATAATTCACTGACAAACAAATGATGTCATTTTGATCCTCTTTGAAAACGAAGGACAACACTCTGAGAATACTATGATTTGGTTTCCAATATAAATTCTTCCCCAAAAGATAAAAATTATATATATACATATATGTGTATACATGTATATAGTCAAAACACCTTAGTAATAGTGGCAGAATAAGAAAATACATGTTTTCTTTGAATAATTCAGGACAGAAGTACAGCATTGAATGAAGCAGATTACCACCATTGCTGTTCATTTAGCAGGAGCAGTTAGAAATGAAAGATTAAATCTGGGTTTCCAATGGAATGATGTTAAAGAGGCTCCACGTCTTTTTAGAAAGGAGAAAATAGTGGTTATTCAACTGAGATTATATTTCTAGATAACAAAAATGGAGAGCATTCTTGGAGAAATACTTCTGCTTTTGAAAGTCAGCTTTTTTGAGAAGGTATTTGAAGTCGAGATCTACTCCAATGAAATTGCTATAGAATGATTTTTAGATGCTTAAAGTAGCAAGTAATGCCTGCATCCAAATGAAGATTTTCTAAAAATGAACACATGAAGAACAGTATATATAATGTTTCTTTAGTGAAATGTGTTGGGAGTAAAACATTATGCAAAAAAATATTGTGATACTGTGTAGTTTTTTTCTTTAAATGTTGAGGCTTAAAGCAAAAATAGAGAGGAAGATGCATAAAAACACATTTCTGGAAGTGATTGAAGAGAAATGAATTACCTGGCACTTTACCAAGAAGAAAACTTTAGATCTAGTATTTCAGATATGCTCTCAATATTTCATTCTAGTAATTGGCATTCCAGTTAGAGCTAACTAGAAGCAACATGAAAGCTATTTGGGTCCTCAGTATTTTTAAGAGTAGTTGGAGAAGAGCCAAGAAGAGGTCATTCCTAGTAAGACATTTTGAGAGGGGGCTGATTGTACCATTGCTGAAGGAGAAGCCACAGGCATATTTATACCAAGGGCAGATAGATGACATTGAGTCTGCAGGACTGCGCTTGTGTGACTCCTCTCACCTTAGTGATAAAGTGGCCCCCTGGGCAACTCTTTGGGCTGTGGCTGAACAAGAACATCAATCAGGAGTTAACTCTTAGTCAATCAGGTCTGACTAATTGATGTCCTCATTCTTCCAACATGTTGTAAAACAAGGCATTCACCATACAATCAAAATCTCAAAGCAAATAATTTATATCCTCACCACTGCCAATATCTGGTTCTTTGACAATTTGGATCAATTTTTACCTATGGAACTAAGGGATGAGTGATGCAGTAGTCACTTAAGAAAAAAAATTTGTCACCGGTCAAGTTTTATGTAAGTAATACAGAGACTAAACCATACAATTGATGAACAGCATGATGTGTTTAGTTTGTCCACAGTTAAAATAAATTTATTTGCTATTTTACATTTTATTTTTTGTATTAATATGATAGCATTTGCTTTATCCCATATGAGTTTCAATGGATTCTGTGGTGACTAGATTAATATTCAGTGTGGATCACTTAAAACGCAATAATGTCCTTAGTGATAGCCACACATTGACTGTCCACTGGCTTTTCCAGTGGTATTTTCCACACCTCATTAGTCCAGCATCCATGGAATTTAGAAGTAGCAGCTAACCAAGAAGTGAACAGCTATTTGATGAGGATATGATGAGGGATGTGGAGAAATGATGGCTGGTGATTAATATGTGGGGGAAACCTACTGAAAAATGGATCTGTGTATATATACTAAGCATGTTCTGATTTGGGTACTTATAAGAATAAAGTAATAAAGTCATCAAGTGAAAAGTTGTGTTTTCTTCATTACACCAAACCAAAGTGAACCATTCTCAGAGAATCATCTCCAATTTCCTGAAACAAAAAGAGAAAAAAAAAATTACACTCTGGCAGATGGAATAATCTGATTGTTGATTTTATAGTCGCTAGATAACTAATAATTGAAAAGGATTATTTGCAATATAAAGACCAATCTTAGTAGCAATTTTAATTCACTGTCCTTTCCCTACTGTAAATTATCAAAGTATTTAGTATTATTCAACCCTTTTCAAAGTCTACTTTATTTTATGTTTATTTGCATATTTGTGTCTATATATGTATGTATCCATATACGCCTCTCTCTCCCCCTTTCTATTTATCTACCTAATCTTACTCCTGACATTCCCTTTGTGTACTGATAGTCAGCTTTGTGAGGGTAAGAAACAGATCCAGTTATTTCCCATATGGTCTAACATAGTGACTTGTAAATAATAGATGTTTTTATCAATGTCTATTGAAGTATAAGAAAGTCAGAGTTAGAAAAGCCCAATTTTAGTTGAAATTTAAACATCTATGATATAAAGAAATTTACCACAAAGAAAAGGTAAAAAGTCACTATTAAACTATATAACTTGTTCCAATGATGAGAGTATCTCATGCTTAATTTTTGTGAATTATTTATTTCATAAATGTTAGTGAATTAAAATTAATTTAAAATTGTGAATATTGCCATGTCCCTTGAGGTATTATGCTCTGGAATATCACAAAAGTAGGCTTGACAGACCAATACAAAGGTGTTTTGGTGGAATATTTGGGCAGAAATTTGATATGGAGCTGCTAAGATAGACTCCTCATGATTTCCTGTCCTTTCTGGTTTATGACAAACTTCCTTCTTCATTCAACTTTTTCCCGTTTCTTTCTCCTATGGAGGAGAGTCAGGCTCATTGACTGCATAGAAGTATAAGCCCTTATTGAGTCATCATAAAGAGATAGGAAATCAGTTACATTGAAAGCGAAGGGGTTCAGTTGTTATTTGAGAAAGTAAACTACAGGTGGTGGGGTTTCGAGATAGCCAACAAAGAGTTAAAGTGGTAAAGGTGAAAGGCAAGAATGATTGCAATAGGGTTGAGCTACAGTGGCATGTATGGCATAGGAATTAAGAACATTGATATTTCTTAAATTATAGGTTAATCTGAATTTAATTGAACTTTGTAAACTAGTCACCTCTAATGTGGGATATTTCCTAAGTTATCTCTTGACTTTTTCTGAGTGATTTCCAGAAAGTCATTGCCTTTGAACTACATACAAACAGCCACACCCCAAAGAAAATGTAGGTATGGAAAGTAAGGGAAATGAAGGTAGGTGCGTGTGTATACTGCTTATACACAGAATAAAAAAAAGCACCCTGGAAAAACAAGTAACAAGAAGAATGAGTAATTTAATACTGCCCGGGGCTTGTGTGTGTGTGCTGGCAAGTTCAGTGGGGTTTGGGTAGCTTTCGATTTAATAAAAAAAAAAAAAAAAAAAAAAAGGAAAAGAGAAAAAAACTTCAACAACCCTCAAAAACCATTGTAAGTACTAACATTTTTTTCAAAGCACCAACTTCATCTCTTGGTCTGTGAAAATGTTACTTTGTTTTTTGTTTTTGTTTTTTTTGTTGTTGTTTTTGTTTTATTACTCGAAAGTATTACTTTGTATGTTAAAGTATATCTTGCATGATTTTACAACAGTTCTGAGATGTAGATTCTATTAAATCTATTCTCATTGCCTTGTTGAATTATATCAGTAACAATAACTTAATTTGCCCAAGATTGATGAGAATAATTGTTTTTGGTTGCTCAAACTTTCCATACCCTTTGATTTTATGATTTAGCCACTCTTTATAGCCTTTGCTACCAGACACACAAATCCCTCTCTGGACCCTATTTTTAAATAAAGAGGGATCATAGGAATATTCAAATATTCAAATGTCTTGGAAGAAATCCCAAAAGGGGAATGGGGTTGATGACCATTTGAATGAGATGAGGATTAATTCTATTTTTAAAGATTCAAGGAGGAGATTCTACAGTGTTTCACTGTATCCTGTTCCAGTGTCTAAGCCTTTGGCTGTACCTTATTTCCCTCACAGGGATGTTCTAAAGATTAATGAGATAATAGCAGTAGGAGCTTAGAGACTGCCAGATTTAGGTGGGACTTTAGAGATCGCCTTGCCTAATCTCTCTATTTAAGAAGCCCAGAGAGGCAACTCTGAGTTGTGGAGCCAGGATGGGAAGCCACATCTTACCTGACTCCAAGCTGGATATTTTCACGTGGATGCCATCGGTATGCATTTCCAAATGTTGGGAGTATCTATGCTAGTATTTGAAAGTATTTGCAAAAAAATTGCCTTTAAAAGATGCTAAGAAAAATGAAACATATTTGAATATATAGGTATATGTGAGCCAGAATTAAGGAATTTGTGTTTGCATATATTTGTTTTGGCCATTGCTCATTTTATCTTTCTTGCCTACTTTGGTAGGTGATTTTATTTAGAAAGTAGGAAGTTATGGCTGTGAGGGAGATTGATCTTCATTTAGTTAAGTGCTAAAAAGTGTGCTCACCTTTGATTGAAAGAGGCTGCATGTTAATTCCTGTAGTAATTTACAGAAGCAACAAAAGGGTTTTCCCCAATCCCTCATCTAGTTTCTACATTCATTTTAGTGCATTTTCTGAACCACACCCTTGTTGTGTTACGTAATTTTGGGTGATACCAGGTCACCCTTCCTTGTGATTTTTTGAAAGTGTACACTAACTGTCGTAAGCAAATTCTACAGACAAGTCAAGGTCTGCTTTTAATTTGAGTCTCAGAATTACTACTTAATGTTTAATACTGCTAGTTAATGTTTAATAATTAACATTTGTCCACAATTTACAGCTAAAAAGTATTTTATATATATTATCCAATTTGATTTCCACAAATGGCTCTGTGACATATGTAGAAGTAGTAGGAGTCTCATTTGATAACTAGCCTTTCTAAACCTTAGTTTGCTAAAAATAATTTGTCTAAAGTGTAGCAACTACTAATTGGCCTAATTCAGACCTTTCAACCTTTTAGTCTAATACTATTTTTACTATTAACAATTTTAGATAATTCCTTTGTTATTTCAAATGATTATCTCAACATCAATCAACTAGAATTTATTAAATGCTTACTATGTTCAAAGTTTACATTGTAATGGGCATTGTATTATAATAAGTATCATAAATTAGATTATCTCTTTTTGCGCAACTCTATGGCTAGTTTTCCATTAAACTATAAATATGGCTAATAGAGGATTTTGGTAATTGTATATTTACATGTTGTTTTATAGTTTACATAGTTTTGCTTACAACTGCAAAGTATTATTCACAGAATTTCAGTGTTGGTAAGGACCTTAGAAGCCATTCAGTTCAATGTATACTTGTTTTTTTTTTTTTTTTTTCCTTTTTTTTTTTTTCAATGTATATTTGAAAAAAAATCTTATTAAGTAAGCATCTGGGCTTTCCTTAAAGACTTCCAATGAAAGAGAACTTTATGGTAGCCAAGATAGCCCAGGCCACTGTTGGTCAACTCCAGTTATTAGGAAGTTTTTCTTAACTTCATGCCTAAATTGGCTGCTTCTACCTATTGCTTCTGATTCTCCCTTCTCTCAACTCAAGCAGATCAACAGATTTCTTTTCCATGTGACAATACCATATCCCACTTCTACCCACTTTTCCAGGCTAACTATTTCCGATTCCTTCCGCCAGTCTTCATCTGGCATAAAACAGAGGCCTTTCACCGATGAAGGTAGGGCAGAAGGGGCACTGAATCAAGAGTCAGGAGACTGGGGTCTAAATCTTACCTCTGATCAGATCATTGCACAAGTCCTCTTTATAAAATCATGAGCTTGGACTAAATTACCTGAGGCTCCAGCTCTAGATCTCTGATCTCTGGCTATCTTGGCTTTCCTATTACCTTTCTCTGGATATCCTCCAGCTGAGGGCTCAGATTTGAGGCTCAGATGCAAAACACCCAGAAAGCAGTCCAAACCAGGTTAGGATGAAATTGGGAAATATTTAACAAAATTAAAAAAAAAATTTACAACATGCCTTAGTTAATGTTAATGTGTGGTTTTCTAAGTTAATATGCAGCCAAGTGGCACAGAGTGCTAGGATTGGAATCAGAAAGTCATCTTCTTGGGTACAAATCTGGCCTCAGATATGTGATGCTGGTCAAGTCACTAGACTCTGTTTGCCTCAGTTTCCTCATCTGTAAAATGAGCTGAAGAAGGAAATGGCAAACTACTGCAGTGATCTTCCCTCCCCCCCCAAAAAAAAACAACCCAAAAAAACCCAAACCTTAATAGGGTCATGAAGAGTCTGACAAGACCAGACAACAATGAACAAAGTCAATTGTAGTCTTTTTCTATTTGAGTTTGACAACAAAACTACTCTAGTCTATCAAGCTTCAGGGACCAACCTCGAAACATCATATTCCAGATGTCTCATATTCTTTCACTTTCTTATTTTTAGAAGAGATGTCTCTTTTCCTGCAGCCTAAGGTCACATGAGCTTTTCTGGTGGTCCTATCACACTACTGATAGTGGTCACATCGACCTGGTAGTCTGCCTAATGAGAAAACAAACAACAAACAAACCCACAAAACCCTGGATTAAAAAAAAACAAAAACACCCTTCTAATAATCTTCTCTTCCTTTCTTTCTTTTATGGGAAGATTTGTTTTGGGTCCAAGTACAAAATTTAAATTTTCATCCCTAGATCTGGCAAGGTCTTTTTGGATCCTGACTCCCAGGAGTAATCCTATTCCTCCCAGCTCCATGTCATTTGCAAATATGATGAGTATGCCATGATGAGTTATGCCTTAATTCAAGTCACTGATACCTATGTGGAATAGCACAGCTCTCTAGAGATCCACCAGAGGCCTCTTTCTTTCTTTTTTTTTATTTATAATTTTTTTTCACAATATATATGCATGAGTAATTTTTTTTAATAATATTATCCCTTGTATTCATTTTTCCAAATTATCTCCTCCCTCCCTCTACTCCCTTCCCTTAATGACAGGCAATCCCATACATTTTACATGTGTTACAATATAACCTAGATACAATATATGTGTGCAAATACCATTTTCTTGTTGCACATTAAGTATTAGATTCCGAAGGTATAAGTAACCTGGGTAGATAGACAGTATTGCTAACAATTTACATTCACTTCCCAGTGTTCCTTCTCTGGATGTAGTTATTTCTGTCCATCATTGATCAACTGGAAGTGAGTTGGATCTTCTTTATGTTGAAGATATCCACTTCCATCAGAATACATCTTCATACAGCACTGAAGTGTACAGTGACCTTCTGGTTCTATTCATTTCACTCAGCATCAGTTGATGTAAGTCTCTCCAAGCCTCTCTGTATTCCTCCTGCTGGTCATTTCTTACAGAGCAATAATATTCCATAACATTCATATGCCATAATTTACCCAACCATTCTCCAATTGATGGACATCCATTCATCTTCCAGTTTCTAGCTACAACAAAAAGAGCTGCCACAAACATTTTGGCACATACAGGTCCCTTTCCGCAGAGGCCTCTTTCCATAGATTAGTTGTTAATGACTTCCTTTTGAGGCCAGTTCTTCAACCAGTTCCAAATCTACTTAACACTTATGCACTGAGAAGCACAGTGGGCAATGGTGGATTTGGCTGAGGACAGTAAAAAAATATGCTGGAAAATGGGGTTCAGTAGTCTGAAATGGGAAGCCAGAGGCTTTTAGACTGCACAGGGAACTTTGTATCTATACATCATGAATACTTTCTCCAAAAAGAAAATTAAGAAGATTTGGAGACTGTGAGCATCAAATAGAAATACAAAAATGAAAGTAATTATTTTAGATATTGATACAATGTTAAATGGCACCAGGCTCAGCCCTTGTTGCCCGGTGTGGTGCAGAAGACATTCTTGTTCAATTTTGGTTTGGATTAGGCAATTTCTGAGATTGTACCACTGGAAGGTGATGTAGACTGGGGTATGAGGAAAAACCTCATGTAGAAGTGAACATTTCACAAGGTCTCAGAGGTGGATGGAGGCTCAGAGATCCTCTCATCCAATACAGAGATGAACACAAATCTTCTACAATGTCTTCAATAACTGGTCATCTAACCCTGCCTTGAGGATCCCTAAAGTGATGGGAGCCCATTGCCTTGGAAGATACTGTATCCCACTTTTGAGGATGGCTCTAATTATCAGGAAATTGCTTCTGTAGCACCTCTAGCCACTGCTCCTAGGTCTACTCTCTAGGACCATATAGAACAAGTCTAATCTCTTTCACATGACAAACTGTTAAAAATTGGAAGGCTGTTTTCATGCAGGCATGAAATTTCTCATCAAGGCTAAAATTCATCAGTTTTTTTTCCAATCAGTCTTTGTTGAGCCTTGTCAAATCTCTTTACCATACTGGCTATCTTCCTTTAGATACCTTCCAGTATAATATTTATTGTAATTATTATTATTATTCAGTACTTTCTAAATTGTGCTTTCTAGGACTAAAAAGCCATATTTCAGAGGGAGTCTGATCAGGCTAGAATAAAAAAAAGACTATTCTTTCCTCTTATTCTGCATATGATCCCTTACTTGTATTGAGTTGATGAATATCCAGTTTTTGTTTTTGCTTTTTTTCCCCCTTCTCATAAACAGCTATTTATTTAAACATCCATTCCTTATCTTGTAGTTTTGAAATTGATTTTTTGAATCCAAGTGAAAGTCTCTAATTTTATCTCTGGGAAATGATATCTTCTACAATTTAATCTATGCTCTGATCTAGTTCTAGAGTGCTGAAATTCTTTTTGAATTCTGGTTCATATTTGCTATTATAGCTATCTTTGCCAGTTCTAGTGGAAACTTCAATGAATGTTCTGGAATTCAACAGGTTTGAGAGTGAATGAAGAGATCTTAGGCAGAGGGATCAACATGAAAAAGGTAATGAATATGATGGGGATTCTCAGAGCATATTTGTTTTTGTTTTTATTTTTGGCTGGATGTGAGGAGTCATTTGAAGAGGCAAGAACCATCAAGTTTGTCTGAAGTTCATGGAATGGAGTGATGCCATGGATAATGTCCATCTGTTGTCTAAAATTTTTATCCACTCTCTAAGAAGTATTGGTGTTGAAGAGATCTTAAAGAAAGGAAAGGGACCTGTATGTGCAAGAATGTTTGTGGCAGCCCTCTTTGTAGTAACCAGAAACTGGAAACTATATGGATGCCCATCAATTGGAGATTGGCTGAATAAAGTGGTATATGAATGTTATGGAATATTATTGTTCTGTAAGAAATGACCAACAGGATGATTTCAGAAAGGCCTGGAGAGACTTACATGAACTGATGCTGAGTGAAATGAGCAGGACCAGGAGATCATTATATACTTCAACAAAAATATTGTATGATGATCAATTCTGATGGATGTGGCCATTTTCAACAGATGAGATGAGTCAAATCAGTTCCAATAGAGCAGGAATGAACTGAACCAGCTATACTCAGCGAAAGAACTCTGGGAGATGACTATGAACCACTACATAGAATTTCCAATCCCTCTAATTTTGTCTGCCTGCATTTTGGATTTCCTTCACAGGCTAAATGTACACAATTTCAAAGTCCGATTCTTTTTGTTCAGCAAAACAACTGTTTGGTCATGTATACATATATTGATTTTAATTTATAATCTAACATATTTAACATGTATTGGTTGACCTGCCATCTGGGTGGGGGAAGGAGGGGAAAAATTGGAACAAATGGTTTGGCAATTATCAATGTTGTAAAATTATCCATGCAAATATCTGGTAAATAAAAACTATTAATAAAAAAAATAAATATTGGTGTTGGTGGTAGTTAGAATTACAGTTAGCTATATCTTTGATGAAATTATAGTTTTAAAATATAGTATATTTAAATGTGTCATTGGGAACTTATAACATATTAAAAGTCGATAATCCCAGGGTAAAGAGTAAACATGATAACAGTGCCATCAGGCCTTTACCAAAATTGCTAACATAAACAGAATATGCCATTCTTTGGAAATTAGCTCATTGTGAAAATTAGAGAATGAAGAAATAATTCACATTATGTGATATGCAGATATACTTTGGTGTACCCAAAATGCCTAGAGCTTGATCTTCGCATTTTTTGGGGGGAGCCTATAGTGATGCTAGGCCTAAAGGGAGCAATAGGTTTAAATTAAACAGTGATTGAAAATAGTTTAAGAGTAAGCCAGAGCAAATTATCTTTACATAGTCATTCTTCTCTAAATCTTTCTAAATTATCCTTATTTTTTAAAGTGTTGTAGAGGACAAAGCAGGAGGCTTGAAGTCAGAAAGACTCATTTTTCTGAATTCAAATCTGGCCTTAGACACACTAGCTGTGTGACCCTGTGCAAGCCGTTAAACCCTGTTTGCCTCAGTTGGTTCATCAGTCAAATGAGTTGGAGAAGGAAATGGCAAACCACTACAGTATTTTTGCCAAGAAAACTCCAAAGTGAGGGTCAGACATGACTGAAAGGAGTGAACGACATTCTTTTGGCAAGCAGCTGGCATATTGAATAGAGTGCCTAATAGAATCAATTAATCCTCAGACACCATCTAGCTGTGTGACCCTAGGCAAACCATTTAACCTCTCTGCCTTGGTTTTTTCATCTGTAAAATGAGGATAATAATAGCATATACCTCACAGGGTTATTATGAAACTCAAATAAAATTTTATATATGTATATAAGATAATATTTTATATATATCTTTGTAAACCTTAAAGTACTATATACATTATCATTATTCTTATTCTTCTAAGACTTCTTACTAAGAAATAGAGTGATGGATCAGTGGACTAGGTTAGAAACACATGACCTAATAATTAATGACTATACTAGTCTACTGTTTGATGAATCCCCAATCTCCAGCTTCTGGGATAAGAACTCACTATTTCACAAAAATTGATGGGAAAACTGAAAAATAATGTTAGAAATTCAACATAGACTTAGATCTCACACACCATACTTAAAACAAGGCCAAAATAGATATACGATTTAGGCATAAAGGGCAATACTATAAGCAAATTAGGAGAGCAGGGGATAGTTTTTCAGATCTTTAAAGAAGGGAAGAATTTATGGCCAAAGAAGAACAAGAGAACATTATGAAATGCAAAATGGATAACTTTGATTACATTAAATTAAAAAGTTTTTGCACAAAACAAATCCTGCAATATTTAGAAGGGAAGCAGAAAGATGGGAAAAAAATTTCATAGCCAGTGTTTTTGATAAAGGACTCATTTCTAAAATACATTAAAGAATGAAGTAAATTTATATCAATACAAGTCATTTCCCAATTGATAAAAGTCAAAGGAGATGAACAGATAATTTTCAGATGGAGAAATAAAATCCATCTATAGTCACATGAAAAAATGCTCTAAATCACTACTGATTAGAGAAATGCAAATTAAAACAACTCTGAGATACCACATTACAGCTATCAGATTGGCTAAGATGACAGAAAAAGATAATGATAAGTGTTGGAGAAGATATGGGAAAATTGGAACATTAATGCATTGGTAGTAGAGTTGTGAAATGATACAACCATTCTGAGAGCAATTTGGAACTATGCCAAAAGGGCTATCAGACTGTGCATATCCTTTGATCCAGCAGTGTCTTAACTGGTTCTGTATCCCAAAGAGATTATTAAAAAAGGGGAAAGAACCCATATGTGCAAAAATGTTTGCAGCAGCTCTTTTTGTGGTGCAAAGAATTGGAAAATGAAAAGATGCCCATCATTTGGGGAATGGGTGAATAAGTTATGGTATATGAAAGTAATGCAATATTATTGTTCTATAAAAATGATGAACAGGCTGATTTTAGAAAGGCCGGGAAAGATTTACACAAACTGATGCTGAGTGAAAGAAGCAGAACTAGGAAAACAATGTACATAGCAACAGTAAGATTGTGTGAGGATCAACTATGATAGATTTGGTTCTTCCCGGGGGTTCAGTGATCCAAGGCAATCCCAACATATTTGGAATGGAAAACGCCATCTGCATCCAGAGAGAGAATGAGCTATGAGGCTTAATGTAAATCAACACTTGCTGTGTTCACTTTTATTTTCCTTTTTTTTTTTTTTTTTTTGTCTTGTGGTTTTTCCCTTTTGTTTTGATTTTTCTCTCCTAACATGATTCACATGGAAATATGTAAAAAGAACAAATGTACACATATAATTTAAAATGTTTTACATGTAACTGGGGAAAATAAAAATTAAAAAAACAAAACCATGCAAGCATATTTGTAGATAAGGAAAAACCAGAAGTGTGTGGAGAGAGAGAGAGAGAAAGAAGGAGAAGGGGGAAAAAAGAGGAAGGAAGAGGAGAAGGAGGAGGAAAAGGAAAACAAGCAGGAGGAGAAGGAAACAAAGAAGAGGAAAGAAAAAAGAAGCAAAAACAGAAACAGAAGCAACAAGGAAAAGAAGAAGAAGAAGAAGAAGAAGAAGAAGAAGAAGAAGAAGAAGAAGAAGAAGAAGAAGAAGAAGAAGAAGGAGAAGGAGAAGGAGAAGGAGAAGGAGAAGGAGAAGGAGAAGGAGAAGGAGAAGGAGAAGGAGAAGGAGAAGGAGAAGGAGAAGGAGAAGGAGAAGGAGAAGGAGAAGGAGAAGGAGAAGGAGAAGGAGAAGGAGAAGGAGAAGGAGAAGGAGAAGGAGAAGGAGAAGGAGAAGGAGAAGGAGAAGGAGAAGGAGAAGGAGGAGGAGAAGGAGGAGGAGAAGGAGGAGGAGAAGGAGGAGGAGAAGGAGAAGAAGGAGAAGAAGGAGAAGAAGAAGGAGAAGGAGAAGAAGGAGGAGGAGGAGGAGAAGGAGGAGGAGGAGGAGGAGAAGGAGAAGGAGGAGGAAAAGAAGCAGAAGAAGGAGAAGAAGGAGAAGAAGAAGAAGAAGGAGAAGAAGGAGGAGAAGGAGGAGGAGGAGGAGGAGGAGGGGGAGGAGGAGGAGGAGGAGGAGGGGGAGGAGAAGAGGAAGAAAGAACAAGAAAGAGGAGGAGGCAGAAGGGGGAGAAGGAGAAGAAGGTTTGAGGGATTAAATTAAAATAGCTTTTGGGATAAAATTCCTCAGTTCTGGGATTAAACACTGCAACATAATTTGGATGATCTCACAGATAAATCATGTCTAATGGGTTATCATCAGGAGAACAGCTAGATGGTCTATTTCACATAATGCTGCCAAATTTTTGAGATTGATGTCACAGAAAGAAGTCATGCTTTTCCACAAACTGATTTTTGATACCATTGTTAGAGACAAAATAAGAGATTTCATACACACACACACACATACACACACATCCCTATATATATATGATCTGATCCAGGATGCTGCTTTTTATATTCTTCTGTGCACAAGTTTACACCTCTACAGTTTCAAGATAATAATATTAAAATATAGTAACCTATGTGGAATATGAAATATGCATTTTGTTTTTAATGTAAGCCTTAAATATTGTATAAATATTAAATAGAAAATGTGTTACCTGCTCTGTGTAGTCTTCTTCTAGTTCTCCTTTAAAAAGAAAAGATTATTGGAATTTAATTCTGTAACATTATATTGAAAATCAGTAAACAAAACAAAACAAAAACCTTACAGGACTTTTAGATTATTAGCATAAATATGATTTTCTTTACTGTAAAGCAGAATTCTTAAAAATAATTGCATTGTGAATAAATTGAAATACTGGGTAGCCTTTGAGAAAATCATGTCCAAAACACAATATAATAGATGAAATTTTATCAAAATACATGACATTTGATGAATTTCTACTATGTAGATTCGTCTGTGTGCTATGTCATTGACCAGAATATCCATACATTATGCTTATCTTGATTTTTTTATTTCTAAAATTGTGGTTTAGAATATTTAAAAAGTGACTTTAACAAACCCTGTAGGATAAATGCTATTATAATCTGCATTTTACAGATAAGGAAACTAAGGTTAAGAGATCTGACCAACTTACCCAACATCACATGGCTAGTAAGTGTCTGGGATGAGATTTGAACTAAACATTTTGACTCCAATCCAGAGCTCGTATCCAACTGCACGACTAGGCTACACTATACTGTGGCTAACATTAATCAAAGAATGGTAAATCTGGAGGTTGTACCTAACATTCACACATTTCTCAACTGAGTGGTTTTTTTTGCCCAATGTTAATTTAACTGTTTTTTGTTTATTTGTTTGTTTTTTTAAGTTTTTATTGGGAGCTATTGGGAAATCACTCCTATGTGCATGGATCCTGTCAATGGGATCAATTTTGCTTATGTTTACTATTATTCCCCAAACTAATTAATGAAGTTTCTTAGATTTTTAATATTTTTAAAACATTATCATGGAAAGAGAAAAGTTAAGACCAGGAATCTTATATAACTGAAATCTACATGGGAGACTAATTTATGGCAGCATTTTGCTCTACTTAACCAAATGTTGTTTTATAGTCAACATACAATAAGCATCATGGAATTGTGTATTCTCTATTTCACTAAACTGTGTGATGGTAAAGATATGATTTTCTGTGGAATACTTTTTTGTGAAGCCTTGATTTTTCCCTTCTAATCCTTTCAATGAGATGTAGATTATTCCCACAAAATTTCCTATAGATGGGAAATACATGTAAAAGTCACTAGTTATTGATATTTTTTTCTCATTCACTTTTTTCCCCCCTGAGGCTGTGGTTAAGTGACTTGCCCAGGGTCACACAGCTAGGAAGTGTTAAGTATCTGAGACCAGATTTGAACTCAGGTCCTTCTGACTTCAGGGCTGGTGCTCTATCCACTGCGCCACCTAGCTGCTCCTTCATTTGATTTCAATCAGTCAATTGGCAACATGACTATATCTTCCCCATCCACCCCCACTAGAAATTGTCTTATTATTTCTCCCCCCTTTGTGGATTGAGAAAGCCATTGACAAAGATGCTACTATTTTCCTTTCACACTCTTCTTAACTCTCTACAGTCTGGTTTCTGATGTCATCATTCAACTGAAATCACTTTCTCCAAAGTTACTAATGATTCTTAATTGCTCAATCTAATGGCTTTTTCTCAATCTTCAGCCTTCTTCACTTTTCTATAGTGCCTGACACTGTCAATTATCATCTCCTTTATATATTTTGCACTGTATGGGACTCTGCTGTCTCATAGTTCTTCTACATAACTGGTTCTTCTCTGTCTTCTTTGCTAAATATTCCTCCATGTCATGTTTATCAACTGTGTCCTATATGGATCTGTCCTGATTCCTCTTCTCCCTCTGTAGGAGTTCATGTGGCAATCTAATCAGCATTCTAATTGTTTCAAAGGTCATCTGCTTGTCCAGTCTTAACTTCTCTTCTAACCTCTGGTTTCATATCCTCAACTGTCCTTTAAACAACTTGAACTGAACGTCCTTTATACATCTTAAACTAAACATATCCCATGTGGAACTCACTATCTTTACCCCCAATTCTCCCTTCTTCTTAACCTTCCCATTATTGTCAAGGATACTACCATATTCCCAGGCATCCAGGCTTCCAATCTAGATGCCTGATACACAGTTGATACTTAATAAATGCTAGATGACTGATGCCCAACATCTCTATCTTATCTGCTTAAGTTGCTGTTCACTTTCTTGTATATATTGTTCCAAAATGGTTAGAACCATACTTCTTTCCTATTTATTCAATCAATAAATGTTTGCTAAGTATATATTCTGTGCAAATTACTGAACTGTGGGTTAGGGGAGATATAGTGATTAAGATGACAATATCTCAGCCCTAGGAGTGAAGACACACACAATTAACTAAAATATAAAATAGATTAGATGCATGGCTATAAGGTATCATGGAGAATAGAGCACTGGGCCTGTAGTCAAGGAGATCTAAATCCAGATACTTACTAACTGGCTATGTAACCATAGGCAAATCACAATCTTACTTTGCCTCAGTTTTCTCATCTACAAAATGGGGCTAATAATAGTAATTATCTCCCAGAGTTGTTGTGATAAATATTGGATCACATAGTAAGTGCTATATAAATGTTGTTATTGTTATTGTTTTTTCCATTAAGACCCCATTACTAATTTTAGTATATAATCTGCACAGAAGAAGGTCTGGAAGCTCCCACAAAACCAGTCAAGATTTTTATACAGTTTTTCCAAAGACCAATTTAGCTAAATTCAGAGAAGCTTATCACCACAATGTTGGTCTTTAGGTGATAAATTAAAAAAATTTTTTTTTGACCATAGCAAATCATAAACAATAGAAAGATTGTGATCTGAATTAAGAACTTACCACAGATCTCTTTTGAAGTACTAGACTGTGATAAAGAGGCCTACAAGATCACTCTCATTTTGTCTCTTTAGCTCTTGACTCATGTTAATTCCTGCCCACTGGATATCTTAGTTAGAATTTCCTACTTGTATCACAAATTTAATATGTTTAAAACTGAATTATGAGCCCTTACCCAAAGCTAGCTCCTCTTTCTACTTTCCTTTTTAGATCAGTGGCTTAACCATTTACCCAAACTTGAATTCTTCAATTTCATTTTCTCCTTCCTTCTATTCTTCCCTATCCCCTATCTAATCAGCTGCCAACTCATACTGATATCAATGGAAATTTCACTAGAGTTAATTTGCTTTTACTCCTTTGTATGGAAAGTTCCTTCATAATATCTATTTTCCTTTAAATTATATATTTTGATCATGACAATGACTATCCTTACCTTCTGAATTCCAGGATAGAGTCTTTTCCACCAAGGGCTCAGTGTAATTGTCTTTTTCAAATTTACTCTCTGTATCAGGTGCTGGTCTGTTATATTTAGGTCTTATGGCAGGAGAAAAACAGAAATATGGTGATGAGAAAACATTTTAAAGCTCTTCTTAAGTATTGAACAAGTCTATAATACTTTTCAAACCATTGCAGTAATTTTTATATAATGTCTTCTTTTCTTCATGAAAGGTTGATATTTCATGGTTGATTTTTTTTTCCATTCAAAATATGGTATAAAATCCTTGATCTTTAGCTCATTAAGACTTTTTTTTTTTTTTTTTTTTTTTTTTGCTAAGCAATTGGGCTTAAATGACTTGCCCAGAGTCACATAGCTAGTAAATATTAAGTGTCTGAGGTCGAATTCAGTCAGGTCAAATTCAGGTGCTCTGTTTTGTCATCTAGCTGCCCCTCTCATTAAGACTTTTATTTAACTGAGCATTCTGAATATCAACTAGATTAATTTATATGATGGGATATCTTGCACGGAATTGGTTCTTGGCAATAGTCCTCAGTCAGATAGCTGAGAAACAAGAAAACAACATGGATTACTAGCTTAACATGGACAATACAAGTATTTATTTTATCTTGTTCTTTTATTAAAATATAGGCTATAGTCAAGGAGGTTGTATTTTAAGCATACTTTTAAATTTTGTTCATTGGACATCTCACTTTTTAAATCAATGCTATGTGTAACTTTTTGAAAGAAACTATAATCAAATACATGAAACAGCATATGTAGAAAAAATTCTATTTAATTTTTATTAGTTCATATAATATTCTTTTTAGGTTAGAAGTTTACTATTACTTTCCTAAATCTTTCTTTCCTATGGTAAAATATTATGTCATTCCTTCCTTTAATAAACATTTAATAAGTGTTCCCCATATGGAAAATCTTGTGCTAGGAACTGACAGAAAATATAAGGATAAAAAAATTCCCATAGCCTTTACCCTTATACAATCCAGATCTATTAAGGGAGATAATTTTAATATAAAACAGAAAACAATAAATATGTAAGAAAAGTACAAAGACACTGCTATGAGAGTTGAAGAGAGAAAGACATTCTAGTAAAGTAAAGATTACATGGAAACATTTGCGTTATTTGAAAATTTTTTTGAACAATGGGTAGGCATATTTAAGTAGGTTGAAATGAGTTGGGAGAGCATCATAGCAGAGGGTGCATGCACAAAGGCATAGAGGCCTTTCTGCTTGTTGACTAACTGATGTAGTTATGAAATAGTAGTCTGGTAGAATAAATGATAGAGTACACAGCACAAATAAAATTTGAAAGGCAGTTTAGAGCCAGATTTTACTTCCAAAAATGCCTTGAAGGTCAAGCTAAGGTTTAATCTGGATCTGTCAACTGGATTTTTAAATATTTTGATAACTAAGTATCAACATAATTAGTATTCTTCATAATTATACTTATTTTATTTTATGCTTTTGAAGACATCATTTTGAGAAGAGGTCTATAGTTTCACCAGACTACCAAAGGGGCCATAACAAAAGAAAGATAAGAACTTCTCAGTTAGGGAGTTGAACTTGTAGACCACTAAAGGTTTTTGATGAGTAGATCTGAGTCTTGGAAAAACAAATCTGGGAGAAGTATGAATTTCATGAAACCATAAAGACAGAAGGATATTGAAAAATCCATCCAAGTATTAAAGTCATAGAGACCAATACTAGTGATTAGTATAGAGAATAGGAAAGGAGGTAGAGTATAAGGAACAGTGCTGATTTAAATTATTCTAAAAAAGAGCTTTTTACAATCCCTTTGAATTTTTCATTATTAAATCAGAACAGTGACTTAAATATTATTAAGCTTTTATAGTATCCTTGTATTCTGAACTACATTTATTGAATATTTAGGTTAACTTTTAATATACTGAACTGAACTGGGAAGAGGTCTTTGCAAATAGATGAAGGAACATTTACAGGTTGTGAAA
This sequence comes from Sminthopsis crassicaudata, assembly GCF_048593235.1. NCBI lineage: Eukaryota > Metazoa > Chordata > Mammalia > Dasyuromorphia > Dasyuridae > Sminthopsis > Sminthopsis crassicaudata. Next base: position 112,873,991 of record NC_133618.1, read on the forward strand.
GTGATTTGAAATCAATGAATAATGATTTTGGCTTATTTTTCCATCCTGTGATAAGTAAGCTTTGCAAATGTAACATAAAATTCCAAACAAAAACTCCCTCTTTCTAAGAATGTAAAAAAGGTAGAGGGGGATCTGCATTTTCCTGGATATTTTTCTTTTTTGTCCCAGCAGAGTGAAGGTTATTCAGGCAGCTGAGAATCCATAAAGCAACATTTTCCCTCATCCGCTTTCCTTGAGCCATATTAAAGCCTCAATAAATGCAAGTACTCCTTTGCTTTAAGCTTTATTGGCTCAGAAAAAGAAACCAAGAAACTTCATTGGAGACCAGATTAGGCCAAAGAGAGAGATTCTTTTTGCTCTTTAGCCCCATTATCAGTTCAGTAGTATCTTGATCAGCTTTCTCACATGTGGCCACAGATTCAGAAGACTGTAAACTGCTTTTTTTAGCAGCCAAATTGCAGAAACCCTTCTATTTTCATGTTCTAAAAGAGCTTATATTGTCCATCCTCTTTGAATGTGTCTTTAAAATCGGCCAATGCTGGGAGGATTTTAGACACATACCAAGGTTTATAAAAAGATGTTGCTGTTTAGCTTATAGTTTTATAGTCAGTAAACATAAAAAGCCCAGTGGGGATAAAAAGGAACTTAACCAGTTCTATCTAATACGTATAAATCTACCTAAGAGCTCAATGAACTGGAAGTACTCAGTGTACTACTACGTTTATTTCAGTTTAAGATGCAGAAAAGGGCCTTCTGCACATATGCCACATATTCTCTTCTTATGCCAAGTTACCACAAATTAAGAGACTGAGATGTGTAAACAAGGTCAGCCTGGACTGGGCCAACTTGGAATGGCATAATTGTCAGCTTTTCTGTCAGCAGTGACAGTTTGTTTTGAGTCAACATTAATAAACTATAGGTTATAAAAAGATTTTAAAAGATCAATTGCCAGGCACTTTGTTTACAAATTTCCCTGTTTTGCAAGGACTGAAAATTTCCACCTGTGAGGTTTGTGAGTACATGGGGAGTCTAATTAGTGTTTCTTTTTGCTATTGATGATGATGCAATGCAATTTTAGAAGCATCTTTTCCAGTTGGAAGGTAAATATTTAGATAAGAATCAAATAGACAATGAAAATTATTTTATACTACTATAAATAAATAGGATAATATTTCATTTGACTCTGAATTCAGATTTATTAAACATTAGGATACAAATCTACAGGGCATTTATTCTAGGGCACAGGATTGCAAATATGGTGATGTGATATCAAATATCAAATAGCTTCAGAGTTTGAGCAGATATAGGCTCTGGACTCTGATCTACCATATACTGGCTTGGTGATACTGGGCAAATCTTTAAGTTTTTTTCCTTGTCTATAATAGAAAGGTTTGGATTTGATGTTCTTTAAGTCTTTCTATTCTGAGATTTCAGAATTACTAACACAACATCAAAATACAGAACCCTAATCTCAGGGATCATTTGGCCCTATTTTTTCATTCTAGAGGTGAAAGAATGTTTGTTAAACTACTTTTATATAGTGGTTGGAGAGGATGAGTAGAGAAAAAGATGAGCTTGTGCCATGTTGAGGACAGAGGGACACTCCAAATGTTCTATTTCTATCCTCTCAATCTCAGGTGGAAATGAAGGAAGTTTTCAGTATATTGGGTGGATTCCCTGTGGCTAACTTCTGGGGCAATAGATATGAATTACATAGGATGGATAGGAAGGTATAGATGAATTGCAACCTTCATCACTGAAAGGTATATCCAAATTAAGACTACTGATCCATTTGAGGATCTGAGGTCACACTCAAATCAAGGAGAATATAGACCCATTTGAGTATAGTATCATCTCACATTTTTATATCCTTCCTTTCTTACCTCATGATTTTTTTTTCTTTTAATACTGCTTCTTTGTGTTAGTTTTTCTTTGTCCTGTTTTATTTGCGAGAGAAAATGAAATCGGGAAAAAAACATATTTTTTTAAATTTCCCTTTTCCTTTTAATCAACAGAGTAAGTTTAAGGTCTAAATTTACCTAAAGGGCTTTTTAAAATCCGTTGTACAGTTTAAAAATATCAGCCTATAATTTTACAGGTTTTTTTTTTTTTTTTTTTTTTTGGTGCCTATAATATAATTTCAACATCCTTACAGACTTGTTCTACCTGATGCCGAGATGGTTCTACAAAGTCATTATTTCTTTGTGGAACAACATTATAAATGAGAGCTCTATTCCTGGACAGACAAAATTTAGACTTGAGAAATTTAAAATTAATCTTTATAGAGAACTGAGGACATAGTGAGCAATGGAAGGAGGCATGGTCTGTCTGTAGTTAGGCTACATTGGGCTGATTGGAGAGATTTGAAGCTTGGTGACCTGACAAATTCCTGAGATTTGTGGCTGGTGGGCCACCCCATGCAGGAAGCGGAACTTATAGTTTGTTTGGAAGGGAAAATTCAAAGTCCTGGGGAGTAAATTGATATTGACCAGCAGGGGGCATCTGGTTTTAGGAGGAGAAACAAGAATTGACCCTTTCTGAGCCATAGAAAGATGTTTGAAGAGATCAAATAGGGAAAGGAAAGTGTCCAGTGACAACATAAAAGAAAAATGAGAAGAGGGGCAATTCTTTTCTTTTCAAGAATCCCATAGCCTCTTGTTTAAAGTCTAGTTAGAAATGACACCTCTCCAGTGAATTCAGACGTGGTCTGTGTCCCTAGCTATTTATTTTGCACATCCTGGAGTGGGGAGGAGTGATAGTTATAATCCTCAGAGAAAAACATTGGAAGAGTGTTAAGCTCTAGAACAGATCATTGATTAAAGATGGAGTCTTGGGGTGGAGAAACCAACCTTCTATCCTTCTAAGCCACTTAATTGGATATTGGGCAGTTTGATTTCACAAGTGTTCACTTGGGAATGAGGGGGAAAAAGAAGAACAAACTACATTTAGAATTGAACTGTAAGTATAAAAAAACCCTATAGATCAGGGATTCTTAATATTTCTTGTGTAAGAGACCCCTTTGCTGCCATTCTGGTAATGCCTATCCTTCTCAGAATGTCTTTAAATATATGAAATAGAGGGGCAGCTAGGTGGCGCAGTGGATAGAGCACCAGCCTCGAATTCAGGAGGACCTGAGTTCAAATCTGATCTCAGACACTTAACACTTCCTAGCTGTGTGACCCTGGGCAAGTCACTTAACCCCAGCCTCAGGGCGGGGGGGAATATATGAAATAGAATAAATTGGATGTCAAGAAAATTAATTATATCGAAATAGAGCTATTCAAATATTGGGGGAAAAGAACAAGTTTGTGGACCCCAGGTTGAGAATCTCTAACATAAAGAAACTTGGCATTGGGGTTGAACTGGATCCAGTATCTTGACCCATTGGCTGAACTATCCTACAAAAGGATATAAGTTTGAGTTTCTTCCTCTAAAAATGAGGGCAATAGATGACCTCTAAGTCTGCTGGTTTTGGAATCAGAGGACTTTTTTCAGGTCTTGCCTCTGTCACTTGCTGCCTCTGTGACTTCTCTAGTCATTCATCCTTAGTTTCCTCATCAGAAAAGTGAGAAAGTTGTTTTAGATGGTCTATTAATCCCTTCACATCTCTAAAGCTATGGTAATTCATATACTCACTGATTCATATTAGTGTTTACTTCTGTTAATCTGGATTAATAAAGTTTTACTACATGACTGTCCAGTGATAGATAAATCAAGTCAATAAGCACTCATTGTTCAGTTATGTCTGATTCTTCATGACCTTATGTGAGTTTTCTTGGCAGAGATATTGGAGTGATTTGCAATCTCCTTTGCCAGCTCATTTTACAGATGAGAAAACTGAAGCAAACCATTAAGGGAGTTGCCCAATATCATATCATCTGGGGCCAGATTTGAACTCAGACTTGAGTTTTCTCAACTCCAGCCTGGCACTCTATCCACAGCACTACTTAGCTGCCCATTAAAGCACTGCCTATGATATGTCAGTCACTGTGCTAAGTGGTGGGATACAAAGAAAGGCCAAAACAAACAAACAACAATAACCAAAAAAACCCTAGCACAAAACCCCCAAACACTCCCCCCCCCCCAACAACCAATAACAACAAAAAATAGCCTCTGCTTTCAAGGAGCTCATAGTTTATTAGAGGAGACCACATGTAAAGAACAATGTACAAACAAGATGCATACAAGATAAACTGGAGATAATCACTCCCAAATTATTAGATTGTCCAGATTTAAATCCTCTTAACTTTTAGACTGAAGGGTGTGAAATTCTCCTTAAAGATACTATTAAAAAAGGATCCAGTCTTTCATTCATATCTAATTCTTTGTGACTCCATTTAGGGTTTCCTGGCAGAGATATTGGAGTGATTGCCATTTCCTGCTCCCTCTCATCGTACAGATGAGGAGACCAAGGCAAACAGTATATAGAAAAATTCAATATATAATTATGCTAATAATTATTATCATTACAGGGATCCATGAGCAGCAGTAGCACAATGACATAGTATCTAGTGTTCTGATCCCGGAGTCAGAAAAAGCTGAACTTAAATCCAGCTTCAGACATTTAGCTCTGTGAGCCTCAACCTCCCTGCCTGTTTCCTTAGCTATAAAGTGGGGATTTTAGAAGCACCTACAATGAAGGTTGTTGTGAAGATAAAATGAGATAAAGCTCTTAACAGTGCCTGGCACATAGTAGGTGTGATATAAATTTATTATTATTATTATCATGTACCTTGGGATCCTAAAGCTATTAAATCACCTTAATAATAATTTCCTAATAGCATTAAACATGTATAGTACTTTCACTTTCCAAAGGATTTTACATTTGTCTTTTCATCTGAATCTCTTTTTCCTCTAAGGAGGCAAGCAAAGAAAATGTTCTGCAATAGTAAAATTATAGTCCTATGAGAAAAGTCATTTGGCTAGTACATTCAATTTGTTATTAGAGAGAATTGGGATCAGAAATAATTCTATTAATGCATCCTTCAGTATTTTTGTACAGTCTATAGGACTTGGGAGATAGAATATTTTCAGTGCTGGTGCTGATGTGCATTGGTTGTCTGGACAAGGCAGTTAACTTCCTGAACCTTGATTCTTCATCTGAAAAGAGAAACAGTGCCAGAATTACCAGCTTTTGTTCTAGGACAAGCAGTTCCTGCTTATGATAATGTGGGGAAGCAGGTAAGAGAATATTCTTCCTCTTTTGCACATCAGCAAATAGAAGCAAGATAAAATTAAGTCACACTGATAGTGGGTGACAGGATTTGGACCTGAACTCATCTTCAGCACCTGGCACATAGTAGGTGCTTAATAAATATTTATTGCTTGACTGAGCTTCTGATTCCAAATCTATCAATCTTTTTTTTTTTTTTACTATCCTATCATTCTTATACCACCTAACATTTTCACATACTCTTTCTTCATTTGTAAATATAGCTTTTCAGAGTTACATTTAATAATAGCTGACATTTCTATAACCCTTTAACGTGCTTTGCTTATATAATATCACTTAGAAGTCAGGCACAATAGATCCTTATTATCTTCATTTTTGGATAAGAAAATTGAATTTCAGAGAGGTTAAGTGTTTTGTTCATGGTCACAAGGCCACTGGGTATCAGAGCAAGAGTTAGAACTGAGATCTTTTGTGACTTCACATCCAATGCAGGTAGTTTATACCAAAAAATTGTTAAAAATTTACCTTTTGATTGGTAAGCATTGAAAAAGAGATGAAAATAATGATACTTGAATTACCCACCCTAAAGGGTAGCTGGGATTATTAAATGAGATCATGTTGTTAGGCAAGATCTTAAAATAAGACACCACTGCCCAAGGATAAATGGCAGGGGCTTTACTCAGCCTGAGTAGAGAGAAATA